>NC_057389.1:40477159-40711092 GCF_019320065.1 Cervus canadensis | reverse complement strand
ACCAAATATGGTGGCTTTTCAGAAACACAAAGGAAAAAAGAATATAAAAAAACAACAAAAAGGAACAATTTTATGAAACTATATACACACACACACACACACAGTGTTATGGGATGAAATGTGTGGCCTGCATCCCACTCACAAATTCATATGTTGAAGCCCTAACACCTAGTAGGCTCAAATGTGACTGTATTTGGAGATAGCACCTCAGAAGAAGTAATTAAGGTTAAAAACAATGTCATATGGATGAGCCCTAATCACATATGACTCATGTTCATGTTCTTACAAAAACAGATTATTAGAACACAAACACACAGAGGAAGACCACATTAAGACACAGGAAGAAAAATGTTATCTTTAAGTCCAGAAGAAAGTCCTTAGAAGAAATTAACCCTCATGAAACTTGTTCTCAAACTTGTAGCCTCCAGAATTGTAATAAACATTTGTTGTTTAAGTCATCCAGACTGTGGTATTTGTTATGACAGCGCTGGAAAACTCACACACAGACACGCATGCCATAGACCAAATTGTGGGCCTGCCCCATTCAGTAGGAGAACCGTCTGCTAAGGGATCCAAGGTACATCTGAGCAGCAGAAGGGAAAGAATGGACAGTTGAACCAGGTACCTGCCATGAGGATGGGCACTTGATGGAAGGCTCAGGCTCAGCAGCATCCTGTCTTCCTTAGGAAAGGGGCTCGGTGCTGTCAGAGAGCATGTGGAGGCCATGTTCGCGAGCACAGCAGTGGTTCTCATCTGAATCGGTGGTGTGGTTTTGAGGTCAGGTGTAGTCAGGTCAGGTGTGTTGGAAGAACAGCTGTGGGTGTCCTCATGCCAGGGGTGGTGGTGGTGGTGGTTGGACAGTGAATGGTTACTGAGCGGGTACTTGTGGGGGCTGTAACCAATACAAGATACATCGGGTACTAAGTGGAGATGGAGGAAGAGGGAAACACCACCGACATAGCTGGCATCTGTCCATTTCTCTGTGTTTCTGCTGCCTCACCTGGTTAGTCCACAAGCCTGGACCATTAAAATGCCAATGATAACTGTGATTATTAAGTCTAGTCTTGGCCTTTCCAATCTGTTCTTCATATACTGGCTAGAATAATCTTTGAAAATGATAAATTGTTATGTGATGTCTGCTTCTCCAAGTGCACTGTAAGCTCCACAAGGGGAAAACTGAAACTGATGTTGTTCTCTGCTACAAATCTAATACCTACCACAGTGGCCTGTACATAGCAGGTGTTTCCAAAATACGGACTGAATTAGTAAATGAATGAGCCCATCAAAAGTGAGTCCAAAATAACATTTCAGTCAAGCAGGAGAAATAAACTCTAGAAACTTGCTGCACACATCATACCTGTGGTTAACAACAGTATATTGCAAAGTTGAAAAACTCATGAAGAGGATAAAACTCGTGCTAGGTGTTATTTCCACAGGAAAAATCAAAATCTAAAAAGAGTGAGTTCAAATTGTGTAATGTATGGTGAAAATGTAGTCTCTTTCAGATTAAAAGTTGGGTCATGCCTGAACAACTTACCCCTTAAACATGTGAATTTGGGTTCATTAGTAGCAGTTCCTCTACACATGCCACCCTCTCTTAAATATACCAAATTTCCATTAATCCTAATAGACCAGAAAGATTCATTAGTTTCAAGTGAACTTAGAAATGACCTCATGGTGTTTTGAGGCCAATCCATATTTTATAAAGCAATGCCAACAGCTGGTTATATAAGTGTTCAAAAGCAAAGACTTGGATTTGCATCATTTGTTTTCCACATACCCAAACAATACTTACTGTCTCACAAAGTTTCTTTGGGAGAAAAATACACTAATGCTTATGATATTTCCCTAATTAGGAGTATCCACATTAGTTCTTCTCAAATTTTAGAGCCTATGAGAATCACCTAAAAAATTTCTATGCATATGGCTAACAAGACCCTGCCTTCTGAGATGCTAGTCCAGCTATGAACAGAGCCCAAGAATCCTTAGTCCCTGAGGCAAGCTGATTTGCCATCTTTGAAGAGCATATTCAGCTTTGATCCTTGTTGAGTCTGAGCAGACATTGTTTTCGAAAATGGTCAGTTTAGAAACAGCACAAAAAATAAAAAACAGATCATCCACCAGGCACTGCCTTCTTCAAGTAGAGTTGAAGAGGCTCACTCACTTAGTGTCTAGTCTGTAGCAGGAAGGGTGATTATAGCAACCACCAGCATTGCCAAACTCTGCATACCTCCAGTCCCCATGACAAGATTAGACCAGGCAAAAACACTGATAAAGAAAGTGACAGAAACTGCTTTCATTCCATTAGCTCCCACAGGGTATCTGAGGTGGTTAAATGAGCAATTACTACAGGGTGACAAGTTCTTTAATGGAGGGACTCCAGGAAGGACAGGATCTCATAGCAGACTCACTTAAGCCAGTTTGGCAGCTACAGGTAGACAGGAAAAGCCTGACTTAGGTGGAGACCTGAGGGTGCATAGGGTTATAAAGGAAAGTTATAATGAACAGTAGGACAAAGCCTTCTCTTTTTTGGAATGTAGGTGTTTTCTCATGCAGAAATCTTGAAGGTTCGTGTGAATAAACTATGAACATTTAAAATTGAAGGGGATTGTCAGGGAGTGTTTGACAGAGGATTCCTACATGCTGTCTCTCATGAGTCCTTTGTCCCTCTTCAAGCGGAACAGCACGCTGCTCCCAGGGACTGAAGTCATTGTGTGAGGCAGGCTTGGGTCTCCTTTAGTAAACATTCTCTTTAGGACAAAACTGCTTAGTCTCGTTCCCCTTTCTTGAGATATGGATTGTCTCCTGACCTTGTGACTAACATTACCCTTTGTTCCCTTGGTAACGGTTGCTGTACGTTTGGTTTTCTGATCTCTATCATTCCCGAAAGAAGTTTCTTGTACCACAGCCTATATATACTCATAGAAAAAAAGCACCTTTGCTCCATCAGAGCTTAGGTCCCCGGGTCATTTTTTGTCTCTCTCTCTCTTTCTCTCTTTTACTTTTTTATCGTCGACTCCGTACCACCAGGTTCCGGTCCATTAAAGGACCCCAACAGGGGATGTTTGATATTGTCTAGTCCTAGAATCATTGATTGTTAAAACAAACAAACAAAAAACCTGGTCTTATCCAGGTTCCTCATTTCTTACCTGGAAGAGCCATAGTTGCTAGTGTCAAATGATAATTAGCCAAGATGTGACTTCAGTTCAGCCCAGAGCATCCTATCCTATAGCATCAAGATGTGAAGATCTGTACTGGTACACATTGAGTATGTACATTTGCATCATCCAAAACCTGGAAATGATGTGCAGAAAATGTAAACCTTACCTGGACACCTAACACCCAGCAAAATAAAACAAACCAGAAGCAAACAAAAAGCTCCTAAAAATAAAGAGAAAATGAGGATCAACCCTATGGACTGTAGTGACCCCATGGACTATAGCCTGCCAGGTTCCTCCTCGTGCCATGGGATTTTCTAGGCAAGAATACTGGAGTGGGTTGCCATTTCCTTCTCCATGGGATCTTCCCAACCCAGGGATTGAACCTGGGTCTCTTGCATTGTGGGCAGACTCTTTACCATCTGAGCCACCAGGGAATCCCCCAAATAAAAGAGAAACAAGTACTATAGTAAGAGCTCTTAGCAGAACAAATTCCTCTGGCTCTGGCTGTGCTAGTAGCATCTGTAAGGGATGTCTCTTTTCCCCATGTTATCCCACCCCTTATCTCTATGTTCCTTTTTAAATTACCATTTCTGGTATGAATGTAAATAAGCCCATCCTAAAACATCCAAACCAATCTTAGGATAAACCGTGTGTCACAAATAGGGGGAGAGACCTTCCAAGAAGAGAAGCTGAGTGGGTGCAGGGATGAAATGGGCTTCTGCTTTACAGATCAGCCATGGAAATCCAAAACAGGGTGCCAAGCCTCCAGGGACTCCTGGATGGAAGGACTGAGAACACTTACTCAGACAAAACCACCCAAGTTCAATCACCAGCCAGAGAATCAGAGGCCCTTTGGACATTTTGGCTGATGGCAGGCCCCAGAAGTCTGTCTGTCTGGCTAAATTCCATTTTGTATACTGCAGTTAATGCTGACAGGGCAGGACCTTGAGGTTTCGTTTCTCTTTTCGCCTCACAATCTTCCGTTTCCCGAGTGCCTCCCTCAATCTGGGATGTATGATCAAATGTGCTGAGCTTTCCTCCTGGCCATTAGTGTGTGTGCAGACATGTGGAGCATGCATGTCCTCCTTCGTCCACTCATGCAGGGGGTTTTCCTACATGTACATGAGCACCTACTCTGTGTGTATGCATGCTCGTAAACTGTGCATCAACCATGGGCCTCGCAGCTACTGTGCAGCTCACAATCATATGCAATTAACCCTCCCCACTGGCCGCTCACACACAAACTCCTCATGGAGCCAAAGGGAAGTTATGTGGGAATTTGGCTTTGCTCCCATTTTGGGTTCTCCCTCATCCAATCCCTTGGTTTCCTTGCCCTGATAATAGAGAAATAAAAGTAAGGCTGTCATCAACCATCCCATAAGCCAAAAACACTGGTAGAATTTATTGGACAAGGAAAGAACAGGTTCAATAGAGGAAGTATATGGTGATAGTTGGGCTTCCCTGGTGGTTCTAGTGGTAAAGAACCTGCCTGCCAATGCAGGAGATATAAGAGATGTGGGTTCGATCCCTGGGTTAGGAAGATCCCCTGGAGGAGAGCATGGCAGCCCACTCCAGTATTTTTGCCTGAAGAAACCCATGGACAAAGGAGCCTGGTGGGCTACAGTCCATAGGAGCACAGAGTCAGACATAACTGAAGCGACTTGGCACACACACACGGTAATAGTTACCAGGCAGGCTCAGGTAATAAACAAGCCCAAGTTCTGGGCCCAATTCCACCATTTGTTAGAGAACCCACTTGATGTGGAAGACCACACAAGACAACTCAAGAGCTAGATTTCAGGGCTTGAACTAGATGATATTGATGACCCTTCTGGACTTTTTGGAGTCAATGATATATCCAGGATCACAGAATCAGTTAAAGGAGGAATAAAATCAAAGCTTACCTATCAGAGGTGTTTTCTAAAACAGATTTATCTCATCATCATTAGTTATTGAATGCTTAATCATATGTCATGCACTCTGCTATGTGATATAGATGTATTATTTAATTATGACGATCCTAAGAAGAAAATAATTTAGTTACATTTAGCAGATGAGAAAATTAAAGCTTAAGGGAGCTTTAGTTGACATTCATGGCAAAAATGTTTCAGAAACAGAACTCAAGGCCAAAACTTTCTGATCCCAAAGCCTCTGATCTTAATCACTACACACTCCTTTGATCTGTGACCTTCAGGGCAATGTACCACAAGACCAAGCATATCAGTGGCTAGCTCCTATCTAGGCTCAGGGAGGGAATTTAAGGATGTAAAAATGTTCTAGATTTTGATTTACAATCAAACCTCATTTGATTGAAACCAGTCAAATCAGCCTTTAACTTTCAAATTTCTTACACTGAAGGATTCATAAAATTACAAATCTTGAGTGAGGCACTGGACTCAGAGAAGCCATAACAGGGGGAAATAGATGAAAGTAGAGAGATTCAGTCTTTCCACTGAATGCTCACTAAACTATGGAATCCTTTTCCTACCCCATTCCCAGGAAACTAGGGGGTATAATCACTGAATAAACTGAATGGCCCAAGCACAAAACTCAAAGATACTGAAATTTGCATGCCCCCAACAATATCGACCTAGCCCCCTTCAATAAAGTCACCAGAGCGTGAGTCTCAATCATGCATGTGCTGGGCTCAGTCACTCAGCTGTATCCGACTCTTCGGGACCCCGTGGACTGTAGCCCACCAGGTTCCTCTGTCCATGGGATTTCCCAGGCAAGAACACTAGAGCAGGTTGCCATTTCCTGCTGCAGGGGATATTCCCGACCCAGAGATCAAACCTGCATCTCTAGTATCTCCTGCATTGGCAGGCAAATTATCACTGGACCACCTGGGAAACCTTCAGTCATGCATACATCTCTCCTAATTCGTGATTAGGATGTCACTTTAAGCTATGAATGGATAACTGAGGATCTCCAGACACTTCAGGAAAGTCTTCAGTAATAAAAAGATACAGAAAGAAGACAGAGAGCAGAAGAGAACAAACAAAACCTAACACTAGTAAAGAGAAGGAACAGAGAAACTATTTTAAAAAATCAGAGCTAAAAAATCAGCACTTAAAAAGAGATAGGGGTGTTTCAGAATATTAAAACCGAAAATAGAGAGGAAGAAATTAATAAAAAAATTTTTTGCATTTCTCATACCCAAAAGACATGAGTCTCCAAACTGGGACAGCCAACCAAATGATAAATTCATGAATTAAATGATCCTCACAAAAATAGTGAACTATCATGAAATATAAGAATATTAGACAAAAGAAGACATTAAAAGGCTCCAGAAGGAAGACAAACAAAAAGATATTTCATTGAAAGGATTTAGAATCAGAATAATATTGGTCTTCTAAATAGACAAGAAAAAATAATGTAGGAATGCTCTCAAAAGTCACAGGAAGTTGTTCATAATAATAGAAACTCTGATTTACAGGTTTAACACAAAGTTATAATTTGATGACATTGGAAAGATGGGCAGACAGAAAGTCAGGTGGTGGTGCAACACAATCAAATCCTGTTTGCCTTTATAAGATGTCAATAGTGATTGTTCAAATTGACCAACCCATACTAGCATAAACACATGATTAGTAATGTGGAGGTGAAAAACAGAAGAAAACACTCGAGTTAAAATTCTATGAAAAGGAATAGGAAAAGGACTTATTATATTTTTACTAAGTAGCCCTTTAAACTAGCTATGTTTCCCTAAATAACTTAGATGAATTATTTATATTATTTATAGTACCTGTTAAATTACATATTGAACAAAACTAGCACCCAGATCTTCATTTCCAAAACTGCTCTCCAACAAAAGGAACTAGAGTGCCTTGGGAAAATGGCTGATTCTGGGACTAAGGCAAATATTTAAGATGAGCCTGAAGTAACTTGCAGTAGTAAGAAGTATGGCATGCTCAGGAAAAAAAAAATCCATAACTTAACACTAGGATTGTTAAAGGGGCTGAGGAGATAGCCAAAAGAACTCTCAATGACCAGAGCTGGAAAATTCTGAACAACAAAATTGAGTAGCACTGAATTATAACCTCAGATAGATAATAAAATAAATAAATAAAAAGTCCATAATGATACAATAAATAATCAAATCAATACATACGTGGGGGATAAGAGATCAATCTTCTTCATAGAAGAATTCCAAATAATTGATATCCCTCCTCAGTGAAGTGAAGTAAAACTTCCCTCCTCAAGTGTGGGCTGATCACAGTGATTTTCTTTTCGAAAAATACAGAATGGAGAGGGGAAAAAAAGACTAACTTTACAGAGGAGAAACCTGGCAAACACCGCCTGAGGCAGGCAGTCAAGAGCAACATCAACCTAGGTAAGTCATGTTGATAGTTTGAGAGATGTAAGGTAAATGGACTTTTCCTCTGTGGTTTCCCCCCAGAAACCACAACCTAAGTTTAGATACTAGGAAACCATCAGACACAGCCAAACTGAGGAGCATTCTACAAACGATTTGACAAGAGTTTCTCAAAGCTGTCAAGGTCATCAAAAATAAGGAAGATCTAAAAAAACTTACAGCTAAGAAAAGCCAATGGAGACATGATGACTGAATGCAATGTGCTATCTTGAATAGAATCTTGGAAGAGAAAAAGGCTAACAGGTTTACACTATGGGAATCTTTGGACTTTGGGTAATAATAATTATCAATGTTCATTCAATAATTGTCACAAATATACCACTTTTGAAAAAATATTGTGTTACACTGGGTCTTTTTTGTTGTACCCGGGCTTTTCTCCAGTTGGGGTGAATGGGGGCTACTCTCTAGCTGAAGTGTGTAGGCTTCTCCTTGTGGTGGCTTCTCTTGTTGCAGAGCATGGGCTGCAGGACATGCAAGCTTCAGTACATGCAAGCTTCAGTAGTTGTGGCCCACAGGCTTAGGTGCCCCATGGCATGTGGAATCTTCCCAGACCAGGGATTGAACCTGTGTCCACTGCATTGGCAAGAAGATTCTTAACCACTGGACCACCAGGGAAGACCAATATACCAGTATTTATGGAGGATGTTAACAATAAGGGAAACTAGGTATTAGGTCCATGGAAACTCCCTGGATACTCTTCACAATTTTACTGTAAACCTAAAGCTGTTCTAAAATGAATTAAACTTTTAAAGAATAACCTTTAAAGAATAAATATACTTTAAAGAATAAATAAAGAATAAATATACCTTTATTTTAGAAATGAAAATGTTAATAGTAAATAGAAGGGGTCACACACTGGAAAAAGGGAATAAGCTTGGTTGCCTTCTCTTCCTAAGATCAGTGGGCAGACTTAAGGGAATTCACAAATATCCTAATATTGAATGATTAATTTTATCATTGTATGAAAGCAAACTATTTTTGGGAGAGGGGCTATAACAATCCTAGATGCTTCATGTGCTTGCCACCTTCTCTCTGTGGTAAACAGTTTGCATCTGGAGAACCAACTCTCCCTCTTTAGCAGTCAACAAAGTTGAGTTGGCATTGATTTCATTTGTGGTGATTGGCTCAAGGATGGACAGGTGATCCAAACAAAGGCAAGGATACAGTCTTGTCACATTCACTGGAGCTTTTGAGAAGCAGGGACTTCCCTGTTTCCCACTGGGCTTTGAACAGTGAGGACATGAGGCTGAAGCCAATATTAGTCATTGTGCCACCAACAGGGGAAGTCTGCCTGATAAGAGAACTAATCAAACAGAAGGCAAGTGGAGATACAGAGAAACCCTGGAACTCTGACACGGTCTGAGCTCCTGAAAAACGGCACATCACTGTGACAATAAAATCCTCTTGGAGCTTCAGCCAGTTTGTGTTGAGTCTTCTATCACCTGGAATCAAAAGACCCCAAGTCTAAACCTAGAAGGAATACTGTAGAGTGGTAATTTGGCTGGATGACTAAAGTTTTCCCAGCTGTAAGAGTTTACACTATTATCTGGTCAAACTACCTGCTTCACCAAATAAACTGCTTCACCCCAACTATAGTTTCTCACCTATTTTACTCTAGGCAGGCGGGATTTCTTGTAGCCTCTAGGCTCTGGGAGTGAAGACAAATAAGACATAGATTTTGACCTTCAGTACCTGATAGCTTCAAATGTTTAAGCAGAAGCAGTATTATCAGGTAATACTGATAATTATCAGGGTGTTTTAAACACAACGCCCTGAAGGCACAGAGGATACAAGTCCTTTAAGCAATAGAAAGAAAATAGAATCCAAGTTTTCTGATAAAGGGCTGTTTATAGTAGCCAGTAATTCAACTCTCATTAAATGTAATCCCACTTGTTCATTTTCATTTGTTCATTTCTTCATCAATTATTGTGGGGATTCAGTGCACTATGGTGCATGGACCACAGTCAGCCCATCATCAGCTTTATTTTTGTAAATAAAGTTTTATTGCAACACAGCCATGCCCATGTGTTTATTTATTGTCTATGGCTGCTTTCACATTGAAATGGCAGAGCTGACTAAATGCAAACCACAGTAGGGTCCACACAGCCAAAATTGTTTACAATCTTGTCTTAACAATAAAGAATTGTCAACCTCTGAACTATATATTTACTTCTTACTATGTGACAGGCTGCAATGTTAGCCCAGCCATCCTTGTCCTCAATAAGCTAAAAGGCTAGTGCTTCCTAATGGGAGAGGGGTCTTCCCTGGTGGCTCAGAGGTTAAAGCATTTGCCTGCAATGCAGGAGACCTGAGTTCGATCCCTGGGTCAGAAAGATCCCCTGGAGAAGGAAATGGCAACCCACTCCAGTATTCTTGCCTGGAGAATTCTATGGATAGAGGAGCCTGCTGGGATACAGTCCACGGGGTCACAAAGAGTCGGACACTGAGCAACTTCACTTTCACTTTTTCCTAATGGGAGACAAGCAAGTTAATAGACAATAGAGCACATTATGATAAGATGTGATAGGGAAAGGACAGGACACTAGTGTTCTGGAAAAGATTAAAAAAGAATCCTGGCCCAGTCTTAAAGTTGGAAGGAGAGTCAAGGGCACTATCTAAGTCTAGACCTAAAGTGATATTGGAGAGGACTGGGGTGGGGTAGAAAGAATTTCAGGCAGAGGGAGGAGCATATCTGTGGTGATAGCTGCAAGGCACTTCAGACTAAGTGAAGAATTTCAGCTTTTTAGGTGTTTATTAAATTACTTAAACCATTTAAGTGCTTCCGTGATAGCTCAGTTGGTAAAGAATCCACCTGCAATGTAGGAGACCCCCGTTTGATTCCTGGGTCAGGAAGATCCTCTGGAGAAGGGAAAGGCTACCCACTCCAGTATTCTGGCCTGGAGAATTCTACAGACTGTACAGTCTACGGGGGTCTCAAAGAGTCGGACACGACTAAATGACTTTTACTTTCACTTAAACCTTTTAAAGGTGTATATTATAATATTAAAAAGGGAAAGTACAACTTAAACATTTTCTCCCAAAAAGTTAACAAATAAAACAGGGCTTTATGTAGACTAACACTGACATCATAAACCTTGTACTGATCCAAGGTTTATGACTGGGGTGTGTGTGTGTGTGTGTGTGTGTGTGTGTGTGTGTGTGTGAAAAGTGAAAGTCACTCAGTCGCGTCCAACTCTTAGAGACCCCATGGACTATGTCCATGGAATTCTCCAGGCCAGAATACTGGAGTGGGTAGCCTTTCCCTTCTCCAGGGGATCATCCCAACCCAAGGATCGAACCAAGGTATCCCACATTGCAGGTGGATTCTTTACCAGCTGAGCCACAAGGAAAGCCCAAGAATACTGGAGTGGGTAGCCTATCCCTTCTCCAGCAGATCTTCCCAACCCACGAATCAAACTGGGGTCTCTTTCATTGCAGGAGGATTCTTTACCAACTGAGCTATCAGGGAAGTGTTGTATGTTTGTGTGTGTATTTCACTATGGCTAGGCTTGAAATCAGAAAGAAAAAGTGTGAGTACCAACTGAAGAGCCTGGAACATAGTTCAGCTCAGTTCAATTGCTCAGTCATGTCCAATTCAAGACTCCACGGACTGCAGCACGCCAGGCTACCCTGTCCATCACCAACTCCCGGAACCTACTCAAACTCATGTCCATCTAGACGGTGATGCTATCCAACCATCTCATCCTCTGTCATCCCCTTCTCCTCCTGCCTTCAATCTTTCCCAGCATCAGGGTCTTTTCCAATAAGTCAGTTCTTCACATCAGGTGGCAAAGTATTGGAGTTTCAGCTTCAGCATTAGTCCTTCCAATGAATATTCAAGACTGATTTCCTTTAGGATGGACTGGCTTGATCTCCTTGCAGTCCAAGGGACTCTCAAGAATATTCTCCAAAATCACAGTTCAAAAGCATCAATTCTTCAGTGCACAGCTTTCTTTATAGTCCAACTCTCACATCCATACATGACTACTGGAAAAACCATAGCCTTGACTATACAGACTTTTGTCAGCAAAATAATCTCTGCTTTTTGATATGCTGCCTAGGTTTGTCATAGCTTTACTTCCAAGGAGCAAGCGTCTTCTAATTTCATGGCTGCAATCACCATCTGCAGTGATTTTGGAGCCCAAGAAAATAAAGCCGGTCACTGTTTCCATTGTTTCCCTATCTACTTGCCATGAAGTGATGGGACCAGATACCATGATCATTTTTTGAATGTTGAGCTTTAAGCCAACTTTTTCACTCTCCTCTTTCACTTTAATCAAGAGGCTCTTTAGTTCCTCTTCACTTTCTGCCATAAGGGTGGTGTCATCTGTGTGTCTAAGGTTACTGATATTTCTCCTGGCAATCTTGATTCCAACTTGTGCTTCATCCAGTCTGGCATTTCCCATGATGTACTCTGCATATAAGATAAATAAGCTGAGTAACAATATACAGCCTTGATGTACCTTTTCCCAATTTGGAACCAGTCTGTTGTTCCATGGCCAGCTCCAACTGTTGCTTCTTGATCTGCATACAGATTTCTCAGGAGGCAGGTCAGGTGGTCTGGTATTCCCATCTCTTGAAGAATTTTCCACAGTTTTTTTGTGATCCACACAGTCAAAGGCTTTGGCATAGTCAATAAAGCAGAAGTAGATATGTTTCTGGAATTCTCTTGAGTTTTCTATGATCCAGTGGATGTTGGTCTGGAACATAGGCTGCGTTCAAATCACCAAGGTTTGCAAAGTCACATGAAGGAGTATGGACACTGTCATGAGTACAAAAAGGAACTCATTATTTTTTAAAAAATTAATGTATAGTATAGTTGATTATGGGCTTCCTTGGTGGCTCAGGGGGTTAAAGAGTCTGCCTGAAATGCAGGAGAGCTGGGTTCAATCCCTGGGTTGGGAAGATCCCCTGGAAAAGGAAATGGCAACCCATTCCAGTATTCTTGCCTGGAAAATTCCATGGACAGAGAATCTACTGTGTGTGAATCTTGGACTGGAAAGTAATACTTATTAAAAAAAAAAAAAGAAGTACACAATTGGCAGCATTTTTAAGAATTAACTAGTTATACGATTGCTAAGTCTCTTCCACCTTGTACAGTCTATGACTCTTGAGATCACGAAATGACTTTAACCTGAGAAGGAGGCTATTTTTATGGGCTCTCTTAGTGGGAGGAGAAGGGTAGCCTATCCTGTTTATTGTCAACCATGAGGATCTCTTCAGCAAGCTTCCTCTTATCCATGACCCTGGCATCGCTTCTGTACTTTCTGTGATTTCCTGTGGGATGAGAAATCAGACTGCCTGGATTTCATCTTGATCACATACTAGCTGTGTGGCTATGTGCAACTGACTTAAACTCTGTGTACAATTACCCATCTGCAAAATGGAGATAATAGATGTTACCTACATCTTGGATTGCTAAATGTACTAAATGAGATGGCTCATGGAAAGCATTTAGCAAAGTTCCAGGCAAACAGTAAGCACTCAACAAATGTTAATTATTATTCAAGTAGCTACTATTCAGGCAGTGTTGGATGAGCACAGAAGACAAAGTGACCAGCTGCAGTGTGTATCTTTTCATTGTCTACTCAATAGCTCTTCCTTGTGGAACCATTCCTTCCTCAATCTGTGTGGATCCAGTCCAGCATCTGAGTAGTTGGGTACAACCAATCATTTTAACCTATTCCTTTTTAGGGATTGGTACAGGCAAAGAAAATAGATAGTTTGCTGGAAGAGTATAGTTAAGAGATATGGAGAATCATGAACTTCGGAAAGAACAGCAAAGGAAAGATCACTATTTACCATCCATCCAACACCTGATACATGTGGTCAAGCCTTTGCGTGCATCTTTCTTCCAAGTAGTCCTTTCTAACTGCATACAGCCCTAATTGTTAGAGAAATGGAAAGGGAGTATATTAATAGTATTCTATTAATAACACTCAGTTGCCACTATGTGCCAAGTACTGTGTTGTTCACGTATAATCCCAACTACAAACCTGTAAAGAAGTATTACCTTTAACACTATATATGCAAAGAAAGGGGCACTACAAATATCAAAATTTTAACTCACAATATAACTTTTGTTATCTAGTATATTAGCTAGAGCTTACTTGAGGACAAGAACAGAGAGTCACTCATATTGCCCCAGGGAAGAGCTAATTCCTGACAAGGGCGCTCCTGATCTAGAATCACTATCCCATCAGGAACCTCCAAGGCATCTCTTGCCCTGCTCTCTCTCAGGTTTCTCTCTCTGCTCCTCTCTGAACCTCTCCCTGTTACCAGGCTCCTCATGACGTCAGCTTGCTCTTCGTCCACATCACACATCCCAGCCCCACGTCCTCTCTGTGACCCTCAACTCAGCTCTCAAGTCACCTCTCTGTGACTCATTCTCTCATTTATAAGTTCCATGGCCCTGAAAGAGAATTCCGGTTCTCATTTCCCATGGCAGAACTTATGTTGAAGTTCCCTGGCAAGTCCGTGGTTGGCACCCTAGGGTCATGAGAGGAAAGACTGTGCAGGATACAATAATTCCATTTGCAGTTTGAGCAATGAGGGCTATGAATGGAGTGAAGTCCCTCAGAAATGGCTGGGGTGAACTAGCAATGAAAGAGAACTCTAACACAAATAAGAATTTGTTTATATATTTGTTTCCAAAATAGTCAGTTGAATCCACTCATCTCTATGTAGATGTAGACAACCCACAGATTCAAATATATCAAGGACCCAGGCTCTTTTCTTTCTGTTCTTCCCTATTGATTCATCATAACATGGTCCCAGTAGGGCTGATATACTTGTGGACATCAAGGTCATCTTAAGAAGAAAGGGGACTCAAAGCGCTTTCTCCTCAGCATTCCATTATTTTCACTGGAGAAGGGAAGATCTTTTAAGCAAACTTCGTCTGATAACTTATTATCCTCAACAAGGCTACCGGTCAATTCTCAAGTCCAACCTATGAGACGTGTATGACTGATTTAAAGTAACCAGTAACATCACCTGAGCCAGGGAAAAGGACTTTCAGCCCCTGAGGTCAAGTATAAGGAGGAGAAAGGCTGTTAAGTGAACAACAAAGAGTACCTTCTCTCTCTCTTTTAATTATTTCTTTGTTTGCTTGTGGTTGCTCTGTCTCTTGCTTGCTTCACAAGGGTCCTCTCCAGCTCTGGTGGGCAGGGGTACACAGCTTCATTACGGCGCACAGGTTTCTCATGGTGGAGGCTTCTCTTGCTGAGAAACACTGGTTCTGGGCATGCTGGCTTCATGTAGTCGCAGTAGTTGCAGCACTTGGGTTCAGTAGTTGTGGCACAGGACTTTTAGTTGTGACTCACAGGCCCCAGAGTGTGCAGGCTCCTAGAGTTGTGGCATACAGGCTTAGTTGCCCCGGGTACGTGGAATCTTCCCAGACCAAGGGATCAAACCCAAGTCCCCTGCACGGGCAGGCAGAATCTTATCCACTGTACCACCAGGGAAGTCCTACAGCACCTTCTTTAACAGATCCCGACAAGATACTACTTATACGCACTCCACACAGCTTTTCCAATGCTTCTAACAGATAAGTTCCTCTTGAAAGAATGAATGAATATTTTACCCATGAAAGAGAAACTAATACCAAGTTGAAGGAAAACTAGGATGGCTGTCAGGAGATAAAAATATTTCAGAAATATGTGTGAAATCTTGTCTCACCTCTCTGAACCTTAATTTCTTCATCTGTAAAATAAAGTTGAATAATCCATTTGCCCTAAAGTTGATTTGGGGATTAAATGAAACTATTTATGGGTAAACTTTGAAAACACAAAGAATTAGGAAACATTGTTTCAATTTACAAGCAATGGCTTCCTCCAAAGACAGGAAGAAACTGGCCAGAGTCAATAGGCCTTAAAAATGATCCTAAACATGGGGAACTCCACAAATAGAAAGGAGAAATGGACCCTGGGCATATACATACTCTGATTTAGTTCAAGGAGTTATTGTTACATCGATTTTAACCTCTGAAGATGAAAGATGGCTTCCATCTGAATACACAGGAAGTGCTAAAATCTTTGAAATTCAACTCATTCTTCTGGCAAGTCCAGAATTTGGGTTAACAAATTATAAGTGGGAGCATTAGATGTAAGAAAAAAAAGTACACCATTCAGCTCCCCTGGAGGTATCCTGTGTGTGTGTGTGTGTGTGTGCATGCGTGCTCAGTCATGTCCAACTCTTTGAGACTCATGGACTGTAGCCTGCAGGGCTCCTCTGTCCTTAGGATTCTCCAGGCAAGAATACTGGATGAGGTTGCCATTTCCTACTCCAGGTGATCTTCCCAACAAGGGATCAAACCCACACCTCTTGTATCTCCTGCATTGGCAGGTGGATATTTTACTACTATACCACCTAGGAAGCGGCCCAAATATAGTAGTGAAATCACCACTTTCAAGCTCCACTACATTGTGGAACTGCAGTTGAATATAGCTGGCTGTCTGTGGCAACTGAACTCAATTTGAATACAGAAAACTTATTGATAGTTGCTTTTACAAATATTTCAGCTAACTCACGGTGAAGGAGCTTGCTCCACCTCCATGATGTCAGATATAGTCTCTTGACTTGATATGGTCAATCATGCATCCTAATACTACTGCAGTTGTGTGGAAGCAGCAAAGGAAGGGGTTAAAAATGTATTTGAAGTAAGACAGTCCAGGATTAGAAGTTCTGACACTTACTACCACTCTGACTCCTTTATCCTTGCTCGTGTTCTCAGATCTGTCTGCACCTTTGAATCACAAGAGGAATATCAAATACATGCCCAGCTTCTACCCCAGACACTGTGGTTTCATTGGTCTTGGATGGGGCCTAAGCATGAGTATTTTTTAAAACAAATGTGCAGGTAGGTTTGAGAGCTACTTATTAATCATCTAGAATTCCTTAACGTTATTTAACCAGTTCACCCTTCAACTTTCAGGGTGAATCTTCTCCAAAATGTCCTCCTAAATCCAAAGTTCCCCCTTGAGCTCCAGTAGCAACCTGGACACATCTGATCTCTGTAATTAGAACATCACATAATATTTTCCATTTCCTCCTCTACTTTCCTAACAGAGTGTGATCTGCCAAAACACAGGGACTGAACTAAAGTCTTCCTGTAGCCCCAACACCTAGATCTTGGCATCATGCTATATATCAAAATGTATAAACAATAAATGCTTATTTATTTAAATGGAGAAAATTCCACTTGATTAAAATTAAGAAACCATTGGCAATCTCTGAGAAAACAGCATTCACAGAACCTGGGAAGATAAGACAACTGTTTCAGGTTGAGAAGTAAATGTGAAAGTAAGTTATTTGAAGATGTTGTCTTGACACAAAAAACATGTCAGGAAAGGCAGATGACAGTGGTCAAGAGAATGGGTTATTTTGAGGATGGGGGAAAAGCCAGTTCTGTAGCACTGGGAATTATATTCAAAACAGAAAATGTGTTTTGGCAGAAAAGTATAGTTTTTGTTAGTCAAAGATTCAAACATAGGAGAAGGAGGTACACAATATGACAGGTGTACACAATGTCAAAAATAGTTACTTCTATCTGGTGAGGTTGGGTAATATTTTTTGTCTTCAAGCAAGTGCTCAACAAGTATCTGTTGAATGAATAAATTTTCTCTGTGTGAGTAAATGTGTATAGTTTTTCACACGTGCAGAGTTAGGTTCATTGTCCAGTTTAAGGTAGCAGTCCCAAATGTTTTTGGCAACCGGGACTAGTTTTGTGGAAGACATTTTTTCCAGAGACCAGGGGCAGGGGTTGTGGGCTGGAGATGGTTTCAAGAGGATTCCAGCACATTATATTTATCATGCTGTGTCTGATCTGACAGGAGGCAGGGCTCAAGTGGTCATGCAAGCAATGGAGAGCAGCTATAAATATAGACGGAGCTCTGCTCACTCACCCACCACTCAGCTCCTTCTCCATGGCCCAGTTCCTGGGGGGCTGGGGACCCCTAGTTTAAGGCACAATATCATTTCACGTCTGTTAAGTCTTTTCATATTTTCCCTTTTATCGCCACACCTACTCCAATTTTCCTTTAATATATCATATAAATATCATTGGATTTATACATGAAAGGTACATAGTATTGCTTTATATATTATGCTTCAAACTCGGAAAATATTTGGCTATAGATCTCATTCTGCTTCCTTGTTTACTCAACTCAATGTTCTTTAGCTGTAACTGTCATGCCAGAAGTACATTTATCTTAAATTACAATTTATAACTGCTGCATAAAATATCACTGTAGGCATATTCCATATTATAGTTATCAGCTTTCTTAATGATGAACACCTAGTTTACCTCCAACTCCCTACTAACACATGCAAGATACCTACCCCTAAGAAACTCTTTCTCAAGTCCTTGTCAGGACATTTATGAGGTTGTTTATTGAAACATTTATGTTGTATGTGTGTGTTAGTAGGGAGTTGTAGGTAAACTAGCTTTTCATCCTTAAGAAAACTGATGACTATAATAAGGGTAAGTATCCAGACAAGGGACTTACCAGGTGGCTCAGTGATAAAGAATCCGCCTACAATGCAGGAGACACAGGTTCTATCCCTGGGACAGGAAGATCCCCTGGAGGAGGAAATGGCAACCCAGGATTTCTTTCCTGGGAAATCCCACACACAGAGGATCCTGGCAGGCTACAGTCCATGGGGTTAGCAAAGAATGGGACATGACTTAGCAACTAAACAACAACAATCCACATAAGAGATTGTTAAATTACAGGCTAGTCACTTAATTTCAACACCTACTGACAAAGCTCTCTCCAGAACAACTGCAGTTTTACTCCCACCAGTTTCCCCACAGCCTTGCTAACAATATGATCCCTCTAGAATTTTTGCCAGGCTGACAGATGTAAAATGATTCTCTGTCCCTTTGAGTTCTTTGACTAGTGAGTTCAAGTAATTCCTTCTGCTACATCACCCTTCTGCCAACTTTGTCCATTGAAGACTTCTTTGAACTGAAATCCTAATTAATGATATATTAAAACCCATCAAGTTTTATCCTCATGGCTTCTGCCTTGAAGTACTTATTTGAGTTCCTTTCCTACTCCAAAATTATTTAATACTTGCCTATAATTTTTCTATTTATAATTTCACCTTTGTAATTGGTCTTCAATTCCTCTAGAATTCATCATATAAATGGTATGACATATGACATAAAGATTCAACTTTATTTTTTGCATATAGTAATCTAGTTTTCTGACTACTGTCTTCGGAAACTTCATTCTTTCTTTGCTGATTAGTGATTCTATCTCTATCATAAGCTATGTAGAATATTAGGTAAGGAGATAAATTATGTAAATATGTGTGTGTTCTGTTCACGCTGATGCACTGGGATTTCTTCTTCTTGTTGTTGTTCTTGTACATTCTTTATTATAACAGCTTTGTATCAGTTCTTAATATAAAGAAGGGTGACGCTAACCTCTCCCACTTCCCTTAGCTCTTAAAACATATTTTAAAGCTATTTTGTACTTTATAATTCCATGAAGATTCTAGATTCAATTGTTGAGTACTTAAAAAAAGTCCTGTTAGGATGGGCTGTGGGCAAAATGGGCAAGGGTGGTCAGATGGTCCAAACTTCCAGTTACAAGATAAATCAATTCTGAGGATGTAATGTACAACATGGTGAGAAAAGTTAACAATACCATATTATATATCTGAAAATTGCTAATAGAGTAAATCTTTGAAGTTCTCATCAGAAGAAATAAATTATAACTATGTGAGGTGATGAATGTTAAATAAACTGACTGTGGTAATCATTTTATAATATATACAAATAACTAATCATCATGTTGTATGTTTAAAACTAGTACAATACTATGTGTTAACCATATCTCAATAAAATTGGAGGAGAAAAGTTCCTGTTAGATTTTTCTTGAATTTTCTTGAAATAGCTTGAATGACCTGATAGAATATGGAATAAATGACATCTTACAAATGTTAAGTCATTCAGTCAGAAATTTAGTATGTCAAGCTTACTTGTGTTTAAAATTTTTCTTCATAAAGATTTTGTGCATCCTTGATTTGGGTAATTATAACCTTATATATTCTATAGCTAATTAACTTATACTTCATAATTTCTAGAAAATTAGTGTGGAGATAGCAATTGCTGTTGACAGCTACTTTTTTTTTTTTTTTTTTGGCCATGCTACATGGCTTGCAGGGACTTATTTTCCTGACCAGAGATTGAATCTAGGCTATTGTGATGAAATTGCTGAATTCTAACCACTTTACCATCAGGAAATCCCTACTTTCTATTTTGTATTATATTAATATAGATTACTTTGTTTAAAAGAATTTATAAAACAAAGGGGGAAAATGAACACACATGAAAAGTTTACCTTAGTAGGAATAAGGCTATTTCTTCCCCTAAAAAAGAAAGAGTGACACAAGAAAGGCCAAAGATATAGGAAAATGTAGTGCATTAAGTGAGGGAAGCCAAACATTTTATTTTTCAAATAGAAATGATCCTGATGAGTTTGAACCTCATCCCTTGAAAAAAGAAAATGTTTTTCTATTACAAAAACCCAAGCCAGACACTGTGAATCAAAGAGCAACAACTCTTTTCAAGAATAGTTACATAATAGAAGAACTGAAAAACACAATTTAGAGAGAAAAAAAAAGATCAGAGTGAAACCTAAACAATATAGTCTCCATCTACTTCCTGTAAAATGAGGAGACTGTACACAATGATATCTAAACTTCCTGCTACCTCAAGTTTCAGAAAATATTTCTTTTAGAAAATAAAACAAGTAGAAGTTAAAAAATAGTTTTAACTGTAAATTAATCTCCTCCATTGATTTGAAGAGAAGCCAAAAGCAAAGGAGAAAAGGAAAGATATACCCATTTCAATGCACAGTTACAAAAAATAGCAGAAAGAGATAAGAAAGCCTTCCTCAGTGATCAGTGCAAAGAAATAGAGGAAAACAATAGAATGGGAAAGACTAGAGATCTCGTCAAGAAAATCAGAGATACCAAGGGAACATTTCATACAAAGATGGGCTCAATAAAGGGGAGAAATGGTACAGACTAATAGAAGCAGAAGATGTTAAGAAGAGGTGGCAAGAATACACAGAACTGTACAAAAAAGATCTTCACGACCCAAATAATCATGATGGTGTGATCACTAGAGCCAAATGTCCTGGAATGCGAAGTCAAGTGGGCCTTAGGAAGCATCACTATGAACAAAGCTAGTGAAGGTGATGGAATTCCAGTTGAGCTATTTCAAATCCTAAAAAATGATGCTGTGAAAGCACTGCACTCAATATGGCAGCAAATTTGGAAAACTCAGCAGTGGCCACAGGACTGGAAAAGGTCAGTTTTCATTCTAATCCCAAAGAAAGGCAAAGCCAAAGAATGCTCAAACTACCACACAATTGCACTCATCTCACACACTAGCAAAGTAATGCTCAAGATTCTCTAATCCAGGCTTCAACAATACTGGAACCGTGAACTTCCAGATGTTCAAGCTGGTTTTAGAAAAGGCAGAGGAACCAGAGATTAAATTACCAACATCCGCTGGATCATTGAAAAAGCAAGAGTTCCAGAAAAACATCTACTTCTGCTTTATTGACTATGCCAAAGCCTTTGACTGTGTGAATCACAATAAACTGTGGAAATCTCTGAAAGAGATGGGAATACCAGACCACCTGACCTACCTCTTGAGAAATCTGTATGCAGGTCAGGAAGCAACAGTTAGAACTGGACATGGAACAACAGACTGGTTCCAAATAGGAAAAGGAGTACGTCAAGGCTGTTTATTGTCACCCTGCTTATTTAACTTATATGCAGAGTACATCATGAGAAACGCTGGGCTGGAATAAGCACAAGCTGGAATCAAGATTGCTGGGAGAAATATCCATAAGCTCAGATATGCAGATGACACCACCCTTACGGCAGAAAGTGAAGAAGAACTAAAGAGCCTCTTGATGAAGGTGAAAGAGGAGAGTGAAAAAGTTGGCTTAAAGCTCAACATTCAGAAAACTAAGATCATGGCATCCAGTCCCATCATTTCATAGCAAATAGATGGGGAAACAGTGGAAATAGTGTCAGACTTTATTTTGGGGGGCTCAAAAATCACGCAGATGGTGACTGCAGCCGTGAAATAAAAAGACGCTTACTCCTTGGAAGGAAAGTTATGACCAACCTAGACAGCATATTAAAAAGCAGAGACATTACTTTGCCAACAAAGGTCCGTCTAGTCAAGGTTATGGTTTTCCCAGTAGTCATGTATGGATGTGAGAGTTGAACTATTAAGAAAGCTGAGCGCTGAAGAATTGATGCTTCTCCATCTGTGGTGTTGGAGAAGACTCTTGAGAGTCCCTTGGACTGCAAGGAGATCCAACCAGTCCATCCTAAAAGAAATCAGTCCTGAATATTCATTGGAAGGACTGATGGTGAAGCTGAAATTCCAATACTTTGGCCAACTGATGCGAACAGCTGACTCATTGGAAAAGACCCTGATGCTGGGAAAGATTGAAGGCAGGAGGAGAAGGCGACAACAGAGGATGAGATGGTTGGATGGCATCACTGACTCAATGGACATGAGTTTGAGTAAACTCCTGGAGTTGGTGATGAACAGGGAGGCCTGGCGTGCTGCGGTTCATGGGGTCGCAAAGAGTCGGACACGACTGAAAGACTGAACTGAACTGATTGATTTTCTTATTCTATTGGTTTCTCTAGCAAAGAGGCTTTGAGAAGAGTTATTATTGTAAGAACTGAAAAGGAGTAAGTTTAGCACATATGACAGCACAGAGACAATTTGAGAATGGACTCTGACAGAAGAAGTAGACTAAATTTTTATCGTTGTCATTGTTGCTGGTTACTGAACTGGCTCCTTCCCTGTCAATAGCTCTACCCCTACTCTAATCTAAAAGGTCTTTTCAACAGGGTCCAAGTATTTTAAGAGATTTCTAGCTAGCAAAGAGAAAAGGAAGAGGAAGAAGTGAAACTTCTGGAGCTGCATTGCTAAAGAAAGCTTATTCTTTCAGACTCTTTGCTGTTAAATTATTACTTACAGTTATCTTCTATAATTTAAATAAATAAGAAATAAAATCCCAGGTGCCACCTTTCTTACTGAATCAGAATCACCAGGAGCAGACCCCAGGAATCTGTATTCTAATGAGTTCCCAGTTGATCTAACTCAAGAATCCCCAACCTTTGGCACCAGGGACCGGTTTCCTGGAAGACAATTTTTCTGTGGTGGAGGGGCAGGGGAGGGTTTAGGCAGCAATGAAAGCAATGGTTTAGGTGGCAATACAATTCTTGGGGAGCAATAGGGAGCAGCAAATGAAGCTTGCTGCCAATCACCTCCTGTTGGGTGGCCAGTTTCCTAACAGGACTCCTGCTGGTGCCAGTGCAAGGTCCAGAGGTTGGGACCCCAATCTAACTCATGGTCTCCTAGGCTTCAGGCATCAGCACAACCTTTGCCAAACTCACATTGTCTTTTTGCCATTATTCACTCAAGTTGTTTTAGGTTAACTAAAATTGTAGTCATCCTAAATAATATCCATTAAATCATAATTTTGATGCATTGTTTTCTAAAAATGCAATTAAAACACATAACTATTTTAAAAATCCATCATGAATTAGCTGAGGCAGCACCTACTCCAGTCTACTGATTCAAAGCTGTAAGTCTAGGAAGACTGGGTCAGCTGCTTCCAGGTCCATGTAATTCAAACTTTGGAGTCAAACTTTGGCCCTTTTATTCCAGGACCCACCTTCATAGGCCTGGCATCCTCACACAGTCCTATGGAAAGCCCCACACTGCCAGGACCCTACCCTGTCTTTCCTCAGGTACCCTCTCCTGTCACGCCAATCAAACTGGATTTTTACATCTGAACTTAGGACAGTATCACCTAAAGCATGTTAATAAATGTTAAAATATACTCTGCAGGCTTAATCCTTGATAGCAAAAGTGCTTTCTATTCCAAGAATGGGATTCTCCTCCAACAGATACATTCATACAGCCCTTTGCATCAGTACCTGAAACAGTACATGATCCTCCAGCTTCATTTCTTTTCAGTCTTCCTCAGTCACTCTGCCTCAGCCACACTAAAACACACCTTACTTTCTCCCTCTTAATGTACAAGCTCTTTCTACCTCAGCACCTTTGCACTTGCTGGATTTCTTCCACATCTCTGCCATCTACACATTCCTTGGGTTTCATCTCAAAATGCCCACTTTCCCAGAGGCAGCTCCTAACCATTCCAGCTAAAGCTACACCAGTTCGCCACATCCCCATGCCCTCCAGGCATCCTCTATCACAGCAGTTTTTAACCAAGGGTGATATTTTCTCTAAGGGAGACACTGGTAATGTCTACAGACTTTTGCAGTTGTCACTACCAAGGGGTGGGGCTGGGGTAGGGGGAAAACAAGTGCCCTCTAGCGAATAGAGGTCAGATACGTTGATAAACAATCCATAATGCATAGTACAGTCCCCTCCTACAGCGCATTATCTGGACCCAAATGCCATGTTTGAGAAGTTCAGCTCTATCAGTGTGTTACATTTTTTTGCTTCTCATCATCAGCACCAGAACTGATGAGGTTGGGGTTTCCTTCCTACTGAATAGACTTCCTCGGGAACTGGAACTCAGGGTTGTTCTCTGCTTCATCTCAGCACCTAGAGGAGTGCCAGGCACCTTGACTCTCAAATCTGGTCCCGTTTATCCTTGTCCTGAGAGTCCACAGCAAGTTGAGGATGACTGGCCTCAAGTAAATGATGAGGAAAAGAAAATATGTCACTTTAGAAAATGAAAACAAAAATGTGTTCAATTAATGCGTGTTCATACAAATGAAACTTGTGATGAGGAGTCCCTCATGCTTTCATGTACTCACAAAAATATCTTTATAGCCATCAGTGAAAGACTGGTTCCTCTACATTTAAAAATGTGCAAAATTTCTAAGTTCAAATATATGGTTTTAATTATGTTGTTGTTGTTGCTTACTCGCGAAGTTGTCTGACTCTCTTGTGACCCCAGGAACTGTATGTAACCCACTAGACTCCTGTCCATGGGATTTCCCAAGCAAGAATGCTAAAGTGGGTTTGCCATTTCCTTCTCCAGAGGATCTCCCCAACTCAGGGATCGAACACACATTTCTTCCATTGGCAGATGGATTCTTTTACTACTGAGCCACCAGGATAGCCCTGGTTTTAATTATACCAGTATCCTAATGTCATAAGCAGATTGTAGAAAATGTAATCTCGATGATCTCAAAAGACAAAAATGAAGGTCAATATATTCTATATTATTGGCATACCCACAGAAAATAATTTCAGTTCAGTTCAGTTCAGTTCAGTCGCTCAGTCGTGTCTGACTCTTTGCGACCCCATAAATCGCAGCACGCCATTCCTCCCTGTCCATCACCAACTCCCGGAGTTTACTCAAACTCATGTCCATCAAGTCGGTGATGCCATCCAGCTATCTCATCCTCTGTCATCTCCCTCTCCTCCTGCCCCCAATCCCTCCCAGCATCAGGGTCTTTTCCAATGAGTCAACGCTCCGCATGAGGTGGCCAAAGTACTGGAGTTTTAGCTTCAGCATCAGTCCTTCCAATGAACACTCAGGACTGATCTCCTCTAGGATGGACTGGTTGGATCTCCTTGCAGTCCAAGGGACTCTCAAGAGTCTTCTCCAACACCACAGTTCAAAAGCATCAATTCTTCGGCACTCATTCTTCACAGTCCAACTCTCACATCCATACATGACCACTGGAAAAACCATAGCCTTGACCAGATCGACCTTTGTTGGCAAAGTAATGTCTCTGCTTTTTAACATACTGTCTAGGTTGGTCATAATTTTCCTTCCAAGGAAGGAAATTTAATTTCCTTTTAATTTAATAATTAAATTAATTATTTTAATTAATTTTAAATTAATTTAATTTAATAATTAATTATTTTAATTAATTTTAAATTAATTTAATTTAATAATTAATTTAATTTTCTTTTAATTTCATGGCTGCAGTCACCATCTGCAGTGACTGTGGGCCCAAAAAAATAAAGTCTGACACTATTTCCACTGTTTCCCCACCTATTTCCCATGAAGTGATGGGACCAGATGCTATATTAGCTAAATACCTTACCATCCTTCCTTCTAACCCATTCTTCCCCTTGAGTGTGTGTGCTCAGTCAGTGAGCTGTGTTCAACTCCTTGCAACCCCATGGACTGTAGCCCACAAGGCTCCTCTGTCCATGGGATTTCCCAGGCAAGATTACTGGAGCAGGTTGACATTTCCTACTACAGGGGATCTTCACAACCCAGGGATGGGACCTGTGTCTCTTGAGTTTCATGCATTGGCAGGCAGATTCTTTACCACTAACACCACCTGAAAAGCCCATTCTTCCCCTCAGTTATCAAAAAAATTGTCTACACTATGATAGCCAAATTACCCATTATCAGTTTTTCTAAACCAGATACATTTTTCCAGAAAAATAATAAGGGACCATATAGCAAGAGACCTCTGAATGCAATACCACAGAAATTATATACTGACCACTGATGATAGATCTCCTATACTACAAGCTCCACACACACACACAGACACAATCTGAATTTCTGTAGTGTTTTTCTTTTGTTTTACTTCTATTTTTCTCGCAAATAACATGTCATTGGAAATACTACTACACAAATGTATGTGTGGAAATATTTCTAATAGGTGTAAAAAAAATCAGGACAACATTGTAAATCAACTATACTTCATTTAAAAATATATTAAAAATTAGGCATTAAGAATGACCTACTCTAATGTCCATGGGGTCGCGAAGAGTCGGACACAACTGAGTGACCTCACTTTAACTTTTCACTTTCACGCGCTGGACAAGGAAATGGCAGCCCACTCCAGTGTTCCTGCCTGGAGAATCCCAGGGACGGGAGAGCCTGGTGGGCTGCCGTCTATGGGGTCGCACAGAGTCGGACACGACTGAAGTGACTTAGCAGCAGCAGCAGCACTCTAATGTCATCCAATGTTCCTGGTAAGACAGAATGAGAGCTCAGGGACAGTCTCTAATTCTGTGTACCAGCTGCTTTCTACTAAGCTGCATGACTTGTTTCACAGAATGCTACGGGTATGCCAGTAGTCATTGTGCTCAGGGGTTTCCAACATTTTGAAAATGCTCAATTCAAGTTAAGCAGATTCCCTGAACCTGTAATGTTCCATCACAAAACTTCCAGAAGGAAACGGAAAATAGAGCATGAATCATAAATTCAAAGGCCCACAAAACACAAAGCAGGTAACAAACGAGGCTGCAGGCAAGGCAAGGCCTGAGGGATGTGGTGCCATCTAGTGGGGCCCTGGCTGCATAGGGCTGCCGCCCAAGGTTGTCAGGGTTTTCCTGACAAGTTACAAATCTGGGCTTTAATTTGAAATCTGCATGTTTATGCATGCTGTCTTGGTTTAAAAAAAAAAAACACACATTGTAGTTGGAACATAATTTTTTTTTAATCAGATTAATCTGGCCCCATTTGTGAAAACTAGTATACAATGTTTAGCAATCTTCTTTGACCATATAACCTTTACTCAGAGGTCCTATTTTAATTGCCAAGAATTTAACAAAAGTGTCAAAAATATTGCCTTCAAAAACAAGCATCCAGCCCTCATGGACCACTTTGGTGTGAGTAGCTCTGAATGTCCCCCAAATTACTCAAGCATGAGTTATTTCAGGGTTTACTCAAAATGAAATTAATCTCCAGTCTTTTAACTGTTCTTGTGGAAATGCTTCTAAATGATTAAAATTATCCTTACATTTAGCCTTTGTCTAATTCTTCTGGTAAAACCAAATTTTAATTGAGTTGTGAGAAAAAAATATAACACAGGTATTGATTCAATATGAAAAAGACCTTTTATCCTTCCAAAACAATTTTAAAAATCAAAGTGGTTTGAGGACAATTTACATTTTGTAGAAACTGGTAACACTCTCAAACAATACTATTATATATGCAAACTCCATTTTCTAAAACAGAAAGCCTCTTTTGCTACTCCCTCCCTCTCTTTTTTCCTTGTATTTATTTCTGCCATGCCTCATCCTAAAAATCAGAGAATGCCAGTTGTCAACATAAGCACCTAGAACTGTAGCACTGATGTAGCAAAAATATCATAAATTATATGGCTGTTGATTTTCTTCTGGTGTCTTCATGGTCTACTCAATACCATTGCTTCTTCTAACTGTTAAAATACCATCCTCCTCCCAAAGAAAGCATTTAATGCCTTGTATTTCCAGAACCCTGAGAAACCAAATTTGTCTATAATGGCAAAGTCACACTCACCTCCATTTTTCTATTGGGTAAATAAAAACCTGTACACATCCATGATTTGGAACTGGGGACCCTAAGCCATATCACATTTGGAGTCACTTGATTTAAAAAAAAAAAAAAAAAAAAGGACAATCATGAAATGCTTGCATGTTAAGTCCTTTAAGTCACAGACTAGATGTCCCGATTCTAAGTTGAATTCAGGTATTCTTGACAGCCTTGGTAACTGAGGTAGAAGTGTTTTTTTCTATCTTCCCAATGAGAATTCTTGATGGAAAACAGGATTCATGAGGTCTAAAGAGAATGTACAATTCTAAGAAGTATGTTTCATGCTTTGAAGAGACCTCTGCAATGATCCAGAGAAGGTAATGGCACCCCACTCCAGTACTCTTGCCTGGAAAATCCCAGGGATGGAGGATCCCGGTGGGCTGCAGTCCATGGAGTCGCTAACAGTAGGACACGACTGTGTGACTTCACTATCACTTTTCACTTTCAGGCATTGGAGAAAGAAATGGTAACCCACTCCAGTGTTCTTGCCTGGAGAATCCCAAGGACAGGAGAACCTGGTGGGCTGCCATCTACGGGGTCGCACAGAGTCCGATACGACAGAAGCGACTAGCAGCAGAAGCAGCTGCGATGATCAGAAAATTTGAGCCAATTTAGTATAAAAAATCAGGACTCTGTGACAGAGGTTGACTTTACACAGTTGAGCTAGCAACACTCTACCCAGTGTCCCTGACTCATAGGAATGCCATGGGAAACTGACTGGAAAATTGTGCAGCTGACTGAAAGGACTCTGACACGGTATCTGGTCACTGTCTTCTACAGTCAAGGGCATAACACCTTAGAATCTGGATCCAGGACTTAGTCTTCAATAATTTAGATATTGTCTTCTGCTTGGATAGGCTTCAGAGCTTCATTTTTCAAATCTCCAATGACAGACTCTTTCAATGGAATCACACTGTAAAATAATAACATGAGTAAGAGAAAAGATCACTTCTCAAGTATGAGCAGCCTATTTGTTTATGTTCATTCAAGCCTGGGTATTTGCATTTCTCAGAGCCCCATTCAAACATCCTATGAAATGAATAGAAGCTTCTAGAATTGTGAATATGAAGTTACAGGAAATTATTTTTAATAAGGAGGTAGAAAGTCACACATTTGGTTTCAAAAAACTCACACTGGTCTCTTCCAAGACACTCGTGCAATAGAAGACAAAAATTTATAATCTAAGAAGACAACTACCACACATCAAATTGAAGTACTAAACCAGGATGCACAGTCTCAAAGATGGGCAGGGAATGGTTTGGCTGGCGTTTTTCTAGCTGAAGACTGTGACCCTTTAGCGAATGTTATTTAGTGGTATGTATCCTGTATTTAAGATAAATATATATAAGTATACAAAATATCAGAGCATATCAGATGTAGTAAAATAGTATTGCTTCACCTAAGTGTGTTCTAGATCACAGAGTCAAAACTCACAACCTGCCTTAACAGTCAAAATTAGAAAGCCATGGGTTAGATGAGTTTTACATCATGAATGCTCACACATCAAGTGTACACAAAGGTCATTTGTGGAGTTTTGATATCAATGCTTTTTTAGAAGTTGTCTGTAGTCACTATTTTTATTACCTAAGCCTGTCCAGAAATGATATGAAATGCACTGATCTTCACTCAGCTCCGATCTTTAAACAGATTAGTCATACATGTGTGGAAACAGGTTAGGTGTCAGCAGCTCAAAATGAGTCAACCTGATATAGCTGCCCGAAAAATAACATCACGAGGAAATACACCTTTTTGTTTTGGTTTTGTTTGCTTTTCTATATTATACAGCATTTTCTACAATAAACATTTTCTTTTCAAATTAGATGATTAAAAACTGAAACCTTAAAGAAGTAAACATTGAAAGAACAAAAATGAAATAAAAGGATATCACCACTCATGCTTTTCTGTCTGTAGGGAGTATTTATTTTTTTTCCACTCTTGGAAGCTGACAGTCAAAAACTCCTAAAAGTCTGGGTTTTGGACTCTAAGAGACCTGCTATGTGATGTGACCTTGGATGTCACTTAACATCTCTAAAACTGTTTTCTAATTTGTAAACTGAGAATAATACTACTACCTGTCTCACAGGTTTATTGCTGCATGTCTGCAATAAAAAAAATCCAGCGTCTATGGAACACTTGCAATATGCTGGAGATTATTCAAGGTGAATTTTGTGGACTGGCTTATGTGATTAACTCAGGTGGAGGAAAGATTGGGCACAAATATCCAATGAAAGAGAACTAAGAATAATGGATGGCCGTTAAAGAGGGAGGAATTTGGAGTCAAAGAATGACTTTGCTTAAAGCCCAAGCTGACCAGATGAAACAGGTTATTTTGTTGGAAGTAGGTAGTGGTTTCCTACCTTTACAGATGTTTGGGAAAATGACTTCGGGGATGCTTACAAAGAAGATTTAACTTTTTATTAAATTAAATGAAGGTGAAGGGGTGAATTTGCAAAAACTGTAAATTGAAATCCCCATGAGGCCAGACAACTAACGTAAATGAACAGAGCAGGCTGGTTATGGAACAATAGGGGAGGTGGGAACCGTGGGGAGCTGGAGGCATGTCCCTACCCCCCGCCTTTGCAGGTCTTCAGGCTGGAGGTGTCTTCCTCCAGATTTTTGCAGAGCTGCCTTCTGCATCCTTGGAGCTCACTCACATAGCCTACTGCCCTGCTCCAGTATTCCCCATGGTATTTCTCTGGAAGTTCTATCAGGCCCTGCTTGTTCATTTATATGTTTTCTGTCTGTTCTGCTCATCTTTTAGGAATATAATAGAGATTCAATAGACATGCAAGAAACGAAGCACTGAATGAAATCAAATAACAAACTAAACAACCCATTCAAATGATCCCTGAAACAATAGCTGCAATTTAGTTCTCATGCTCTGAGAGATAAGGTTTGAGGTGTTGTTTCTGTAGCAGTTATGATACAATTCCAGGGAAATACAGAGATGCTTGGAGAAGGAAATGGCAACCCACTCCAGTATTCTTGCCTGGAGAATCCCAGGGAGGGAGGAGCCTGGTGGGCTGCCGTCAATGGAGTCGCAGAGTCGGACACGACTGAAGCGACTTAGCAGCAGCAGCAGCATAGAGATGCTAAACTCACCACTGGAAGGTTGAACAGCAATGGAGGTGCTCTATATACTAGATTTTTCAGGATCCAGAGTATAAAATGGAGAACTCGGAAGGAAAAGAGGAGAGGGACAGAGAAATTTTCCTTATGTTTACTAGAGTGAGAACATCAAAAGGCATTACTAACACAAACCATTTCAAACTTACCGTAGTAGCTCCACCTTGCTACCCAGGCAAAAATATCCTCAATTGAAGGAAAAATGAAGACAAAATTAAACATGCAAGCCAAAGAGTTCATGAGATTTTTTTCCAAACCAATATATTATTACGATTATTATTTTAATATGAGCAAAATCAGTGCAGCTCTCAGAGTCTAAAAAAAATTAATTTAGAAGAAAGAATATTTTTAAAAAGAAGGAGAAAAAAAATCAATCTGGACCCTAACCTGATAACTCCAGGTAATTTCTCTTGACTCTCTAAGAGCCAAGTAAGTCCCCTGGTATAAAGTATCTTGTGATTCGTAGGTTTAGTGTATTGACCTACATGCCCTAGCTTACTTTAATGACATTATATTTCACTGAAAAAAAAAAAAAAAACCCCTGAATATTGCACTTCTCCCATAGATGACAGGTTTTACACACACATACACACACAACTGGTGGAAGGAGACCAGGAGGTGTCGGATGACTGTCATGTGAAACCCTTTGTTCTTCTCCTAGCTCTGAAATCAGGTACCCTCCTAATGTCTCTTGTGCTTCTTCTATTAAGTGGATGCTATAAAACCATCAACAGTTTTACCCCCAATAGGGATAAAAATTTGTTATTGAGGGAATGGGAAAAGAACAAAATGGGAGGGAACAAATCTTGTATATTACAGTGGCTTTTGACTTCCAAATATCAGCTTTACACAACCAGTGCTTATTTCTCCACATATAAATTCTCATGCTTATGGAACAATAAATTTAAGATAAATGAAAAATAGAAAAAGAACATGGTAAGAACCAAGGGAGTTATGTGAAACTGAAATCATGTGGCTCAAGAATACTCCTGTGGGCTCAAAAATATTCCTCAATATTTCAATCCTGAGGTGACTTACTTCTCCTAATCCAGAAAGCCACAAACATGAGCAACAATGCCAAAACAGTAACAGAGATTCCAATGTAGACTCCCTTGTTGGTGCTCATCCATGTTTCTTGTGCCAGCGCCGCAGGCTACAGAAACATCAGCAGATCAAACACAAAACAGAAAAATTAAACAATCTTGTTAGAGTTATAGGCAGAAAACATCTCAGAAAATAATATACCCAGACACATTATTGTTTATTGGCCCCTGGCTAGTTCTGGATCATGAGGGGTAAAGGTACAGATGATGTAAAGTTGTAGCCTTATGATGAAATTCTAAGACAATGCAAAATTCAAACTGTATTTGGGGGTGGTAGAAATGTTTACATCTTACTTGCGGTGGTATTTAGAGAAGGGTACAGATTTGTTAAACCATATGCTTCAAATGAGTGTGCTTTATTATTATAATTTATACATATTGTAAAAATAATAAGCTCCTTTCATAAATAATCCTCTTATGATGCTAATAAAAAACAATTTTGGTCCCTATATAAGTTGCCATGGTGGTGCTATTTGAATGTGTTCAGTTCCTGAAACTGGCCATTAATTAAAACACTTTTTTGAACTAGAATTCAAGATTCTATGTCTTTGTAAATGGGCATGAAAGGCTGCTCAGATTCATGGCTCTGCTTAACAATTAAAATGCTGTGCAACTGGGGAAAAAATTCCTAGTGTGAGGGATCATCTCATCCTAGAGTAAACCCAAAACATTTCAGGCCATCATGCTTGCCTCCTTTACATAGCTTAATTCTAATTCTAAAGATGTCCCACCAGGTAGGTATTTGAACAGAAAGGAAGTGGAAAACCAGAGAAAAAGATTAAGCCTCAAGTCTCCTCCTGCATAAGAGTTTAATCTCTGGAGTCAGAATCCCAGATTAACTTTTATTTAGTTGTTCTGTGACCCTAGCAAGTTATTTAGCCTCTCCAAACCTCTTTTTCTGTCAAATGCAGATTAAATAGGGTTCTTGGGAAACGTACTTCAGGTACCTCCTGATAAACACTATGAGGAATACGGAGGAGGGTGGCCTAGCCTCTGAGCTGTCCTTTCCTAAACAGAAAACAGTCAGTGCCTTGGGAGGGAAAAGCTGTATTATCACCTTCCTTGTGGGAGGTAAAGCAGTTAGATGGAACACAGGGTTACAGGAAGCAGTCTTTGCTTGCTTTTTAAAAAATATTATGTTCCATAAAAACTGGAAGCTCATTTCAGAATGTGCAGCTCAGGATAAAAAAAGCAAAACAAAAATCAACCGTAATCTCAATATCCAGAAATAGTTACTATTACCATTTTTCATTACATACACTTCTAGAATTTTATCTTTCTAGTACTTTTCTTAACAGACACAGTTACCGTATTCAATGTATACTACAGTGTAACATCATTTATTTTGTATCTATAACCTATATATACTAAATATATATATATATTTTTTTTTCCACTTTTGGCAATGCTACATGGCATGTGGGATCTTAGTTCCCTGATCAGCCATCGAACCTGTACTTACTTCATTGGAGGCATGGACTCTTAATCATTGGACTGTCAGGGAAGTCCCAATGCTATTTGAAGACTTAGTTTTTTCATTTAACAATTGACACTGTCTTCTCATGGCAGTAAGTACACTGCAGTGACAACATTGTTAATGGCAATAAATAGGCATGCTTAATTGATAAGTAATTAATCTCCTATTATGGAATGTTTGGGTTGTTAGTCACATTTTCATGATAATAAACAGCAGCAATGTATATCTTTTTCTATACATCTTTATGTATATGTTCATTCTCTCCTTAAGATGCAGCTCAAGAAGTTGACCTACTGCGTGGAAATACCTGCTGCTTGGTTTTAAGATACCTGGGAGACACCTTGATATCTTCACGGTAAAGACACAAAAAGCCCACGATTGGGCCACCACCTATTGTGAACTTGCTTCTATACTGCTTGTATTATATAGAAGAGATTAATTGCTACTAAATATACCTGTCCTGCAGATAACTGAGGTCAGAAACAATCTTATCATTCAGAGTGTTTGTTTCTTTTTTTTAAACTAGCATAAGTCTGACTGACAGGACATTTACATGGTGGCAGTTCTGCTATTTAACAAGCACAAACAAATTCAGCCCATATCCATCAGATCAATCAGTACCCATATCATCAGAGTGATTAAAATCTTTCATATCATTCTTATGTGGTAGCATTCTCACTGTCATTAAGCTTTGCAATATAAGGCCATTGATGTCACATTAACCCCACTTTGCTTGAACTTGAATTTCTCTTACAATGTCCATGCTGCAACTTCTCACCACTTGCAATCAAGATTACTCTCATACCTGAATCTCTTCATGTTTTTTGCTTCTAAGAGTTATTTGCACAAAGTGAAAGGAAAGTTGTTTCACCCAAGGGAGCCAAAAGTAAAAATCTCACTGATAAATTCTTCTAACTTACACACAAAGATGAGGCTTTGATGAACATCATGAGACTATAGTCCCTTGGATTTTTCCCAAGCTAACTGGGAAAAGTGTGAGAACAAATTATAGAATCACAAAGTTGTTGAAGACCTTAGGACCTTAATATGTCATCATATGGGGAGCATTATATTTAGAAAGACTCAGCAGTGGCCTCAAAATTTCTCTATAGGAGGAAAATTGGGTTGAAAAAGGATATTAGGGAACCTATGTTTAAGGAATCACACTTTCATTGACATAATATTTTTGGTGGGGATGGCCCCCATTCCACTACATCAATTCAAGGCATGTTATTTCTCTAACAATGATCTAAGTCTTTCTTGGTATGTAATGTTAATTCACTATGCCTGAAATAATTCACTCTTTTTTTTTCTTATTTTCTGGCAGGAGAAATTCTGTCCTAGGTGTGTATAAGTGTGTCTAGAGTAAAATATCACTTTTCAGGTATTTCTAACAAACTAGTGCATCTGTATAGACTTTAAAAATTAATGAAAGTATCCCTATTGAAGAGTCAAATTCTTTTCTTCCTTTATTTTTTAAATTAGGAAAAGTCAATCTCTGGACTAGTCTGACAATAATAATCTCTAAATGTAACTTGATTCCAGAAGAGACATATAAGTGAATCAGGCTAATAAAATAGGAAGGAATATGCTTACAGTTTGATTGTTATGCCAGTGGGGATCTGGAGACTGTGTCACAGTGCCATTTCCATCTGCTCAACATGAAAGAAAATTAAAAAGAATTACAAAAAGATACTGAACTTTCCTGCAAACACCAAATATATTCCCACTGCCTTTGGTAATAAAGGGAAAGTTGAATAATCATATGGCCTAATTCTGTAGGCATCCCAAGAGTAATTTACTAACATTTATTAATTTAAGTAGTAAGGTTGTGCTTCTTAACCATTTTGTCATGGACCCTTTGAAAATGAACTCTTTTTTTCCCCTCCCTATTGGAAAAAAAAAAAAGGATGCCCACAGAAAATTTACTGACAATTTTAGACAAGTCAGAGTGACCCATTCTCAGAACTAGGTTAAAAATTACCACTTACAGATAAATAATCAAAATATTCATGGCAGCTCAGAAACTTCCAGTGAGTGCTCAGAGGTTATTACACATCCAAAGAGCAGAACCACTCTGTTCAAAATGAACATTACATTGGTCTTACATTCAAAGTGTGAGTGAAATGCACTAAGATACCTCAAACAGGTGGCATCCAACTCCTACATTATATGCCAGCGTGCCCAGACACTGATCCAAATGTGCTTTAGAAACCACAGCAGGATCCTATATGACCCACCCCCTAGAATATTGGAAATAAAAGCAAATAAACAAATAGGACCTAATTAAAATTGAAAGCTTCTGCACAACAAAGGAAACTATAAGCAAGGTGAAAAGACAGCCTTCAGAATGGGAGAAATAATAGCAAACGAAGCAATGCACAAAGAATTAATCTCTAAAATGTACAAGCAACTCCTGCACCTCAATTCTAGAAAAATAAAAGACCCAATCAAAAAGTTTTGGTCCAAAAAGTTGGGCCAAATAACTAAACAAAGTTTCTCCAAAAAAGGCATACAGATGGCTAACAAACACATGAAAAGCTGCTCAACATCACTCATTATCAGAGAAATGCAAATCAAAACCACAATGAGGTACCATTACACGCCAGTCAGGATGGCTCCTATCAAAAAGTCTACAAACAATAAATGCTAGAGAGGGTGAGGAGAAAAGGGAACCCTCTTACACTGTTGGTGGGAATGCAAACTAGTACAGCCGCTATGGAGAACAGTGTGGAGATTCCTTAAAAAACTGGAAATAGAACTGCCATATGACCCAGCAATCTCACTCCCGGGCATACACACTGAGGAAACCAGAACTGAAAGAGACACGTGCACCCCAATGTTCATCGCGGCACTGTTTACAATAGCCAGGACATGGAAGCAACCTAGATGTCCATCAGCAGATGAATGGATGAGAAAGCTGTGGTACATATACACCATGGAATATTATTCATCCACTAAAAAGAATACATTTGAATCAGTTCTAATGAGGTGGCTGAAACTGGAGCCTATTATACAGAGTGAAGTAATCCAGAAAGAAAAACACCAATACAGTATACTAACACATATATATGGAATTTAGAAAGATGGTAATGATAACCCTGTATGTGAGACAGCAAAAGAGACACAGATGTATAGAACAGCCTTTTGGACTCTGTGGCAGAGGGCGAGGGTGGGATGATTTGGGAGAATGTCATTGAAATATGTAAATTATCATATGTGAAATGAATCACCAGTCCAGGTTCAATGCATGAGACAGGGTGCTCGGGACTGGTGCACTGGGGTGCCCCAGAGGGATGGGATGGGAAGGAAGTTGGGAGGGGGATTCAGGATGGGGAACACATGTACACCTGTGGCGGATTCATGTAAATGTATGGCAAAACCAATACAATATTGTAAAGTAAAAAAATCAATCAATCAATCAATCAGATCCTTAAAAAAAAAGTAAAGAAAAATAAATAAAATAAAATCACTGAGAAATGTCAAAATAAAATAAAATAAATAATTTTTAAAAAAGAAAGAGAATATGTTACATCACTCCCAAGGCCAGTATACTTTATACTACCTAAAATCCCAATGTAAAAGGATATTATTCCTTAAAGTTTTGAATATCCAAATTTTAATAGTGTTTTAAAATATCTCTTTTGTCACACAGAACATATACTGTTGGTCCTTCTAAGCAACTAAAGGTCAAATACAGGCTTCTCTCTTCACTGAGTATCTATTATATACAAGCACTTTATATCTTTATACCAATTTTCTTAATCTGAAATTTTAGATGAGGTGCTGAAATGGTTGAAGTTTCCAACTTTACTAAAGGCCAAGAGCCTCAGCTCATAACCAACGCACACATTATGTTCCCATTCAGTGAAAATACTGCAGGTCTCACAGATTTCCATACTACTGACAGAGCTATAAGACCATCATTTTCTAATGATAGTGAAAATGAACTAACCGTATCACCCTAAATTTTCACACTTTACATTTCCGTATCTACAACTGAAACATTCCAACACTACTTGTTCAAGAGACAAAGACATTATCTACAGTTTAGTCTCTGTGTATGACTTAAGTTATAACATTAAATTCTTTGCTATAGAATGAGTGATGTTGTAAAAAAAAAAATAGCAAGGACTGGAGTCAGATGAAACTTGACTTCAGTGTTGAAACGTCACTTACCAATGTGACCTTGATCAATGTCCTTTACATACACATTACATAAATATTCATGTAAATGTATGTATCTATATTTCTACCTGGGGTAACCTTGAACTACAAGCTGTTGATAGCACCCGTCTCATAAAGTTGTCACATTAGATGATGCATGTAAGGTGCTTAACACCATGTCAAACAAATATCAGGTATCACAATTATGTTGCTATATAACAATAGGAGCAATGGGGAAGGGACACCATGCAATGGATTTTCCAAATATCATGTCCTTCATTCCTTACAAACATGTAATGAGGAATGAAACCACTTGCCCATGGGTGTGCAGCATGAAACTGCCATTGGCGGGCAGTTGAATTGGAAGCTGTTTGTCTCCGAAGTAGAACTAAATGTCCTCCTCAGTCTGGCAATGGCAAGAAATAAACCTGCCCTGAAAGAATTAAATGAGATAATATACAACAATTTGCTGACACATACATCTGAAAAGGTAGGTGCAGGCCATATGAAACCAAAATTCCTTCTGGACTAACATTCTTTGCTTTGTGAGGCTTTAACCCACTGAAGTGTGACTCGGGCCCTGTGAGGACTTGGCTGAAGGGCCTCAGAGATGCTGCCAAGACAGTAGCAGTCACAGAAGTCGTGGGGACACAGCTCCTCCAATGCCTGTTCCATGCTGTCAAGTCTACCTTGACCAGGTTTTAGTGACATATTTTAGAGAACAATTTTCCGTTTCCTACTTTGTTCTTCCTCTTAGCCTAAAAGAGTGGGGTACTGTTGCTCCACCTGCTCTAACATGTATTTTTATCTGCTTTCTCTTTGTTTTTGTGCCCAGAAACAGTTCACACCAAGGATTCCACTTTCAAAACCAAATGGCACTATTAGCTAATTCCAATTAAATCGGTCCCTCTCTGAGTCCCGCTGCATGTCCATTTTCAATTAACAGCTTCCTTGAATGATTGGCAAAGTAGGCCACCCTGGGTGTCTGCTACAGATTAGCACCTCCTGAGCATGATGAATCATATGCACAAGTCTTACAAAATCTGACCTTGTTTGGATGCTTCACAGGCACATGGACAAATTAACCAGTTCTGCATTACCAAGGAGTTCACATGTGGCACTCTTCAAATTTACCACCATGGATAAAAGAGTTAGCTGGGAAAGATGACAAATCAATATCATCTTTCTCCATTGTAGGAAAAACAGACTAATCTTACATCTCAAAAGAATATGGACTTTCCAAGACTAGGGAGAACTGGGAGACTTTTGGAGTGGAATAGCACAATCCTAGTGGACCTGCCTCTTTAGTTCTGGTGTCCATGTCCTCAACCCAACTCAAAGTGTCCATGTGAAATGAAAGCTCAACAAGTCAGTGGGGGAGCCTCCTGGCTCCGTGTAGTTTCTGGGGCTTAGAGGAAGCATAAACAGGTGACCAGTTTGGTCTCGACCAGTTTGGATTTAATTGTTTTAAATCTCTGTCCAGGGAAGTATACCTAGAGATAAGTTTAAAGACAAGGCTGATTCATTTTATTAGAAAAATGTGGATATGCATGTAGATGGTCCCAAATCATATAAGCTCAAATCACATAAGCTCATGTAACTCAAATGTACATTTCTGGACTTTCTAAGTAACAGTCATAGTTGCCATTCTAACACTCACCTTATAACTGTGTCCCAAAATCTTTATCTCAAATAATGCTTGGAAGAATAAGTAATATTTCACCCATTTTCCAAAGGATAAAAACAGATTCAAAGAGGGTAATGAGACATTTGTTCAAGTTGCATAGCTGAGTGGAATAGCCATTAGGGCATTGAACTCACACTTGTCTTATTTCAGAATATGTGCTCTTAACAATGTGCTAATACTTATCAAAATTTGAAAGCTCCCAGGTGTTCAGGAAAGAAACTGAAGTTACCTGTTGAACAAGAGTGCCATGGTGAGCTGGTTATGTTTGTTTCATACACGGTAGTTGGCTGGGTTTCTGCTGTCTGAGTTGGAGAAGATAAAGAAGCTATAGGAATGACAAGAACAGAAAAATGGTGTTCAATTGGTGGAGGAAAATTTACACCCCCAGCAGAAATAACAAACAAAACGAAATCAGAAATTACCCTTGACTCTTTCTTAGAAATATATTAATAGATGCCCTTGACGTATGACCCTGCTATGTAGGCATTTCATTATCATGAATAAATCTGATCTAGATAATGAACTGAGAGCTTAACAACAGAATTATTTCACTTTTTACACATCTTTTGTTGTTCAGTTGCTAAGTCGTGTCCGACTCTTTGCAACCCCATGACTGTAGCATGCCATGCTTCCCTGTCCTTCTCCTGGAGTTTGCTCAAACTCATATTCACTGAGTCAGCGATACTGTCTAACCATCTTATTCTCTGCCACCCTCTTTTCCTTTTGCCTTCAATCTTTCCCAGCATCAGGATGTTTTCCAATGAGTCAACTGTTCACATAAGGTGGCCAAAGTATTGGAGCTTCAGCTTTAGCATCAGTCCTGGGGTTGTCATAAGAATTAAGGGACTTAATACTTATAAAGCAGTTAGCATGTTTCCTGACATTGGAAACAGAGTAAGCATTAACTTCACTGAAATCTTATCCTCAAGTGTTGGGTTAGGCTTCAAAATGGATTAAATGATCTCCTCAGAGCTCCTTGTAAGACAGAATCTGATTCACTTGGCCCTGTTCTGGCACCCTTATTTTTTCCTCATAATTCTATGTTAAACTGGGCTGAATGCACCATCCTTCATAGATGTCCACCACCAGTGGTCTGGCCTTTTTTTTTACTATTAATGTTTCCTTTGAGAATCTAATAAAAACCATAGATCCCTCTCACTCTGAAGATGCTTAAAGATACAAAAGATGAATATAAGAGGGTACAAGTGGTTCACAGATTCTGTGAAGCCAGGTTTGGAAACCTGTTAAGAATCCTTACCCTAGATTGTACATCTGCCTTAACACAGTACTCTGGATGGTGTATATCCTCTACTTTAAAAACTTCTGCACTTAGAATTACTTTTGCTTACCTGGCTGGAGGTCCTTTTTGGTTGCTAGCATTGGAAGAGTGGAAGTAGTGGACCTCGCTGTCACTGAAGCAGTGGTGACCATCATGGTTGGAGTCGTGGTGGTGATTGTCATTAGCACAGCAGTGGTGGTGGTATTTGGAGCAGTGGTGACCATTGTGGTTGGAGTAGTGGTGGTGATTGCTGGAGTTGTGGTGGTTTTTGTTTTGGGGGTAGTAGCGGTGGTTGTTGGAATAGTGGTTGTCATTGTTGGAGTAGTAGTAATGGTTGTCTTTCTTGTAGTGGTGGTTGTTCTTGGAGTAGTGGTGGTGGGGTTGGTGGTTGCTGGAGTCGTGGTGGTTGTTGTTTTGGGGGTAGTAACGGTGGTTGTTGAAATAGTGGTACTCGTTATTGGAGTAGTAGTAATGGTTGTCTTTCTTGTAGTGGTATTTGTTCTTGGAGTAGTGGTGGTGGTGTTTGTGGTAGTGGGAGTAGTGTTGGTTGTTTTTGGAGTAGTAGTGGTGGTTGTTGTTGGAATATTCATAATCGTTGGAGTAGCAATAAAGGTTGTCTTTCTTGTAGTGGTGGTTGTTCTTAGAGTACTGGTGTAGGTGGTTGATTGAGTCATGGTGGTTGTTCTTTTGGGGGTAGTAGTGGTGGTTGTTGAAAGAGTGGTAGCCGTTGTTGGAGTAGTAGTAATGGTTGTCTTTCTTGTAGTGGTGGTTTGTCTTGGAGTAGTGGTGCTGGAGATGGTGGTTGTTGGATTCCTGGTGAGTGTTGTTTTGGGGGTAGTAGTTTTGTTTGCTGGAATAGTTGTAGTCATTCTTGGAATAGTAGTAAATGTTGTCTTTCTTGTAGTGGAGGTTGTTCTTGGAGTAGATGTGGTGGTGGTGGTGGTGGTTGGAGTAGTGGTAGTCATTTTTGGAGTAGTGGTAATGGTTGTCCTTCTTGTAGTTGTGGTTATTCTTGGGGTGGTGGTGGTGGTGGTGGTTGATGGAATTGTGGTGGTTGTTTTTTTGGAGATAGTGGTGGTTGTTGGAGTAGTGGTAGTCGTTCTCGGAGTAGTAGTAACGGTTGTCTTCCTTGTAGTAGTGGTTGTTCTTGGAGTAGTGGTGGTGGTTGGAGTCGTAGTGGTTGTTGTTTTTCGGGTAGTAGTGGTGGTTGTTGGAGTAGTAGTAGTCATTCTCAGAGTAGTAGTAACAGTTGTCTTTTTTGTAGTGGTGGTTGTTCTTGGAGTAGTGGTGGTGGTGGTGGTTGGAGTCTTAGTGTTTGTAGTTTTTCGGGTAGTAGTGGTGGTTTTTGGAGTAGTGGTAGTCGTTCTCAGAGCAGTAGTAATGGTTGTCTTTCTTGTAGTGGTGGTTGTTCTTGGAGTAGTGGTGGTGGTGGTGGTTGGAGTCGTAGTGGTTGTAGTTTTTCGGGTAGTAGTGGTGGTTGTTGGAGAAGTGGTAGTCATTCTTGGAGTAGTAGTAATGGCTGTCTTTGTTGTAGTGGTGGTTGTTCTTGGCATAGTAGTGGTGGTGGTTGTTGGAGTCATAGTGTTTGTAGTTTTTCGGGTAGTAGTGGTGGTTTTTGGAGTAGTGGTAGTCGTTCTCGGAGTAGTAGTAATGGTTGTCTTTCTTGTAGCGGTGGTTGTTCTTGGAGTAGTGGTGCTGGTGGTTGTTGGAGTTGTAGCGGTGGCTGTTTTTCGGGTGGTAGTGGTGGTTGTTGGAGTAGTGGTAGTCATTCTCGGAGTAGTAGTAATGGTTGTCTTTCTTGTAGCGGTGGTTGTTCTTGGTGTAGTGGTGGTGGTGGTTGTTGGTATCCTAGTGGTTGTTTTTTGGGTAGTAGTGGTGGTTTTTGGAGTCGTGGTAGTCATTCTCGGAGTAGTAGTAATGGTTGTCTTTCTTGTAGTCGTGGTAGTTCTTGGGGTAGTGGTGGTGGTGGTTGTTGGTGTCCTAGTGGTTGTTTTTCGGGTAGTAGTGGTGGTTTTTGGAGTAGTGGTAGTCATTCTTGGAGTAGTAGTAATGGTTGTCTTTCTTGTAGTTGTGGTTGGTCTTGGAGTGGTGGTGGTGGTGGTGGTGGTGGTTGGAGTCCTGGTAGTTGTTGTTTTGGGGGTAGTAGTGGTGGTTGTTCGAATACTGGTAGTCATTCTTGGAGTAGTAGTAATGGTTGTCTTTCTTATAGTGGTGGTTGGTCTTGGAATAGTGGTCATGGTGGTTGTTGGAGTCCTTCTAGTTGTTGTCTTTGGGGTAGTAGTGGTCATTCTAATAGTTTGTCGATTAGTTGTTCTTCTTGGGGTAGTAGATATAGGTCTTCGAATAGTGGTAGTCGTTCTTGGGGTAGTAGTAACGGTTGTCTTTCTTGGAGTGGTGGTTGTTCTTGGAGTAGTGGTGGTGGTAGTAGTGGTTCTTGGAGTAGTGGTGGTGGTGGTAGTGGTTCTTGGAGTACTGGTGGTGGTTGTTGTAGTAGTGGTGGTGGTGGTGGTGGTGGTCGTGGTTGTTGTAGGTGGAGCTAGAAATCAACATGAATTCAGGGATTCATTAAGCGGCAGGAAACAAGAGACTAGTGCTGGGCCTGTGCACCAACACAACCAAGGAGGCTGTCCCCAGGTAGAACTCAGCACTTATCTCCCATGAACTCCAAGTTCTTGTCATTGGTCAACTAGAACCTGTGACTGAGGAGGGAGTGAAGATGTGGTCACAACAAGGCAACAGCTGCATTTAAAGGATGATACTGCGGGAGGTGTTGATATTAAAAAATGACACATGGGATTTGTGTTGAAGCACTTCATAAGACTAGTCATACATATCAGTTTTACATATCTTTATAAACATCTGTGAGGAAGGGAAAAGTCTCTAGAGCCTGAGCTGTCTTTGTCCCCTCAGCAGTACATGACTGGAACACAGATAGTAGTTCCCAAGAACCAGAATATTGACCAAATAAATAGCATTCGCTTCTGTCAGTTCTAAGGGTACCCTCCCAACATATCTGCATCCTAAATGTGGATTAATTCATATCATTAACATACCCTGGATAACACAGATGCCATATGCCACCTGGGAAGCCCTGAAAACAGTCATAGATAGTATATACATGAGTGGATGGGGCTGTGTTCTAATAAACCTTTATTATTTAAAAAGAAAAAACTGTTGGTGACCTTATTTTATAATCTGATCTGGCCCTAAGGCTACTGTTTGCTGACCTGGGTCTAATAATGTAGTTCAAGATTTTGAAGAACAGTGCAGTCTCAATCCCCTCCCTCCAGTATGAAATGAAATCTAATAAATAGAGGAAGCAAGAAAAAAACCTGATCAAAGGAGTATAACAAGGAGGAAATTTAATCAGCTTGTTTCACTAATGTGTCTTGCTCAGGAGCAAATATTTCCTAAGGAAGAAGCTAGGAAACTACGGCTAGGAAAAGCTGCTGAGGAAGAGCCCTAAGAGAGGGTGAAAGTAAGCTCATTCTGTGAAAAGAGCAAGAAAACTTAAGTAGGTTGGAGGCAGAGAGTCATTCTGGCACAGTTATGAACCTGTTTCCCACTTATCAGAGCTGTGATTTTGTAAATATTCATCTATCAAAGAATTTATAAGCACTTTAATTGTCCCCTCTTAATTTCTTTCTTCATCACTTGAAAAAAGTATTCCTCCAGACCAATCATATAATTTCACAACTCCAAAAATAATCTCTTCTCCACATACAGCCTCCTGCCACCTGTGTATAGCACTAGCATCTTTTGGCTTTCTTAAATTGCCTCCAAGATGTTTCCCCAGAGTCAGCTATTTTCTGCATCAGAATTGACCTCCTTTTACTTGCCTTCATCAAATAAGCTAAGTGTCCTTGATGAAGTTAGGAAAAATTATGAAACTGAGATATCAATTTCATTTAAATTAAAAAAGAGACCTAGCTTATAAAGGCTCTGAGTATTGGGTTCTGTTTTCATTAGAAACTTTAGTGGAAGAATACTTACTATAAAAGAGCACCAGAAACCAGGAAATCCTTTAGAACCTGCTCCTTTCACCAAGTGGTAAGAAAAATTAAAATGTCTACATCAAGATAGAAAACATAAACTTCCCAAACTTTTGGATTTCACAAAATTCTTAAAAGCCAAAAGTGAACAGTTATTGAGATGAAAATGTTCTCATATGGCAATAGGGCAATTTTAATTTTTAAACAAGCAATTTAGTGATACAATGTGAGTGAAAGCAAAAGTCACTCAATTGCATGCAAATCTTTGCAACTCCATGGACTATACAGTTCATGGGATTCTCCAGGCCATAATACTGCAGTGGGTAGCCATTCCCTTCTCTAGGGGATCTTCCCAACTCAGGGATCGAAGCCAGGTCTCCCGCTTTGCAGGCTGATTCTTTACCAGCTAAGCCATGATATGGTGTGAATTCTGCTTCAAAAAATCCAAGGGCAGAGGCAGGGGATGAAACTATACAGGCTCTTTCAATGTATATGCCACAAAATCGCATTGACAATTGTCAAAACCAAATGATATATCTATATGTCAGGACCATATATTACCTGTATTGTATGTGTGAAACTCTCTATGAGTCTTAAAATCTTAAGAAAGAATATTTGAAAATTCTCTGAAGAAATGACCTCAGAGAAAAGGTCAGATTTTCAAGAAGAAGAAATTCAGCTCCATAAAAATACTCACTATATCTCAGTGTGGAACAGTGAATGCTTTGTCATGAACCAACTACTATTCCTGAAGCACTGCTTCAAGAACAGTTTGCTGACTGGGAAGATCCTCTAGCCATTGGTCTTGAATCAAGGTTACTCAACACTTCACTCTATACAAATACAAGATAGTCTTAACACTTCACTCTACACAAATACAAGATATTCAGTTGAAGAGTTATTAGAAAACAACATCATAGGCAACTTTACTTTCCCTACTAAAGGAAAAGAAAGTTAATATCAAATGGCTCTGGGAACCCACAGAAAGTGATCAAAGAAGTAGGAAGATAAGCTCACCTGGATTTACCCTCAACTCTAGGATGGTTTTCATGTCATTGAACCACCCTCTCATCTCAACTCGGCAACAGTACAAGCCACTGTCAGACAGGGCAGCATTGTTTATGGTCAAAGACACATCTCTTCCACCAATATGTCCATTTAGCTGGTAACGTCCATCCCTCCGATAGGTGACTCTGTAGCCATCAGTCCAGATGATGTTAGTTCCGCAATCAAGCCAAGCACATGCCCCTCGGCCCCAGCACATGCTTGTGACTTCACCATTATAGTAGCAGGGTAGAGTGACAGACTGACCCGCCACTGCAGTCACTCGGGAGTAAGAGGTTACACCATCTGTAAATAAAGAGACACCAGAGCATGCATCTCAAAATTTTAACTTTAATTTTATTTTCATTTTGTTCTTTATATAGTTTATGTGGTTTGAAATTATCTAACCATATTTTGAGTTTTTGAATTTAATATATGCATTTTTCTTGTAAACATATTCTTTAGCAGTGTTATTATTAACCAGATATATTTGAGGATGAAACATCTTATAAACATTTTTCTGTATTCAGGATTACTTCCTAATAGGACAGATTTATGAGAGAAAGTATCAGGATAAAGGGCAGAAATATGTTCAGTCTTTTGGTGAATATGATTCCAATTCCTCTCCAAAAGGTGTGAAACAAACAACACTCCAGTAATGCATCAGTGTGTGTGCATTTCATCCTGTGTTTGGCAGATATCTGCTTACTAAATGTTAATACATACAGGTGGCTTTTCCTCTCCTCTAGATTCAATCACAGTCTCAGTTGAAATCTGATTTAAAAACTGTATTGCATTTAAAATTTTTATTTTCAATTTTATTGACATTTTTTAAATGGCTATGCAAAAAATTTCACCTCACAAATCTTCTCTAAGTTAAAGAAAAAACAGCGAATATTCTACTTACAGCATCATTGGCTAGAAGGCAGAAGCCGAGTAAACTCTTTAGAAATCAGTTTTTAGAAAAAAGGGTTTATAATACTCTCAGAAGGAAATGAGGCTTATAATGGGCTTTGTTGGTTTTGTTTAGTTGCTAAGTTGTATTGGACTCTTTGCTACCCCATGGACTGTAGCCCGCCAGCCTGCTTTGTTCCTGGAATTTCCCAGGCAAGAATACTGGAGTGGGTTGCCATTTCCTTCTCCAGGGGATCTTCCCGACTCTGGGATCAAGCCCATGTCTCCTGCATTGGTAGGTGGATTCCTTACCACTGAGCCACCTGGGAAGCCCATCATGGATTTAGGATCAATTAAAAAACATTCAAGCAGGGATCCCTTCTCATGAGTTGATGACTGTCCTGCAATGGAGCACTGTCCAGTTAGCCAGGGGAAACCAAAAAATTGGACTATATTCAATCAAATATTAAATGTTACCTCTTAAACACAAACAGGCAGGAAAACGCCTTCCTGCAGCAGTGGTTTAAAAAACTGTATTGCCAAATGAAGTCTGAGTAGTACTTAAAAGAAATCTGAGATTCAACAACTAGTCATAGTTAGAACTGGGCTGTAAGCCTGGAAAATGCTCTGGGAATAAAACATTCATTGTTATATAAAATAAGTCTAGTTTTCATTACCGTAATTCTGATTATATTTAATTTTGCTTAATATAATTTTTGAATTATAAAGGTAATTTATGCTGATTATAGAAATTTGTTGCAGAATATAATTTTAAAATGTACTTTTCCTCATATTCCTACCTCTAGAGATTTTTTTTTCATTTAGGATTATGTCTATTCCTAAAACTTTCCCCTATATCATAGAATGTTAAAATATGAGATAAATAATTTTATTAAAAATTAATTTTTTGTTTATTGATTAAAAACAAATTTTTGGCCACACGGCACCGCATGTGGGATCTTAGTTACCCAACCATGGATAGAACTCGTGCTTCCTGCATTGGAAACACAAAGTTTTAACCACTGGAAAACCAGGGAAGTTCAAATATTTTCTTTTTAAAAGAAACAGTTACACATGGTTAAAAAAATCAAAAGGTACAAAACGGTACAATAAAAGACTTGTCTCCTTCCCACCCATCCCCATTTCTTCCCCCCTCATCAAAGTTGCGCTTTCTTACATACACTTGAGTATTTCATGCATACACAACCATCTACCTACTCTTTTTTTAAATTTAAACACAAATGGCAACATAAGCTGTACTGTACTGCAGCATGCCTTATTCACCTACCCATAGATTTTTAAATTCTTAGCATTAAGCAATTTCTTTCGCTTAAGTTTTCAGCTTGGATCTTTGCTCACTAGTGGATCCCATTACCTTCGACAAAGCCCTAGGTGTTAACCTCTACCTTCCTCCACCACACCCACACAACCCCTACACCACACCCACACACCCTCTACGCCTCCCCCTACATCCTTGGGCTTCCAGAGCACAATCCATTTATTCACTTACCTGGCAGGAGTAGGAGGCCCAGGATGGCTACCCAAGGATGCATGATGCTATTGGCCTGAAGGAAAGAGAAAGCAGACTGCTTGGTGTGGCCCTCAATCAGATGGGATCAGAACAAGTCTTAATTCTCAGATGGCAGCTTTTCCTTTCACCCTTACAGGGTGAACCCCATAAGCCTGCCTGCTGAAAGCAAGACCACACTTGCAAATGCTTCTGCTGTCTGTCTGCTCCAGGTGGCTGAAGAGCTCTTCCCCTTCCAACAGACAGGCACAGCTGTCCTCTGAAACATCCCTACTCACACAGCTCCTCTCCTGCACTCAGAGCCCACGCTGACTCTAGGTGCTGACAGAGGAGACAAGGGAGCAAACACAAAGGAAAGGAGAGGAAGGCTCAGCAGGGACACCAGAGCAAAGCCCAGACTTCCCATGGCAAAGCTACGCTTATCCTTAGCCTTGAAGGTGAGTCACCTGGCTTTCTGGCGAGAGGAGGGTACTTCTTCCTTTGTGGTCACAATGGCTACTCCCCAGCCTTAGTCAAACCATCAAATGTCCACTGAGCTAAGAACTCAGAGTTGTGAGTTTCACTTATGGCTCAGGAGACTGCCTCTCAGATAGCTCTGAGGAACCACGCCCAAGAGGGGTAGAGAGATAAGCTTATATGTGATTTTGGAGGAGAACAACCAAACATCTCAGTAGAAGGTTGCCACTAGGTACAAGAAACAAATACCTCAATTAATGCCTTTAGCATTTTTCTAAGTACAGGAAGATGGAACTTGGATTCATAAAATTTTCTCTTGTAAACATCTAACTATCTGAAGGCCTGTTTTAACAGCTTTGCCAGAGCACAGAGGACTTCATTTTGGATCACTGCACTGAATTCCTTTCAGGGTATATGGAGTAACAGTGACTACAAGGGCTAATGACTTAATTCTTACAGAACCAGATGGCTAGAGACACTCCTTAGCTGCCAGTGCCCCCTCATGGTCATAAATTCAACCATGATTTAGGAGGCAGTTCATGGCCACTCTATCCCATAGTGCGGAGAATACCTTTTTCTCAGTCAGGCCAGTATTCTGATGATCTTCAGTGTGGTATTACTGGACTAGGCACTGCTAAGAGTAGACAAAAGTCTTCGGACCACATGTCTTTCAAATCTATTTCAGTCCAAGCAGAATCCCCTGTGTTGCTTCTTCCCATATGTACAGCTACACTATTACGATCTTGAGTTCATAAATAAATATACATTTGTATAGCTCTTAAATAAATATATATATCCAAGTTGCCTAGTCATCTTTTTATTTTTGCCTAGTCATCATTTTTGTCAGAGGCTTAGTCACACATTTAGTAATGCAAGAAATCACAATCTTGTAAAATAGGCCAAATGCAAGTAACAGAGCTAGTAGCATTAATAGGGTCATAAGTAAATATTTAGGCCAAGAGTTTCAATTAGGTGTGATTCAGTATATTACCAGCTCATCTGACTCAATCTGTCCTGTGTTCAATTAGGTGTGATCCAGTATATTACCAGCTCATCTGACTCAATCTGTCCTATACAAATCATTATCTTAAAGGTAATGAAATATATGCATTGTTCATAAGGCATCCAGCCTGATTATCCTTAGTTTAACCGTTCTCAAAGTAAGGCAGCTTTTAAACTTAAATGATTTAAATAATCTGGTGGGAGTCATATAAATCCACCCTGTAACTGAAGGAGGATCCCTCCTAATAATCAGGAAGTTATGTTTGCTGACTGAAATTTAGTTTGTTGTTATTCAGCTTGAGTAACGTTAAAAGAAAATTCTTATTATAGCCATGGTCAGAGAAAGCAGCATTGATTGGCCAAGTGAGGGAGTCCTATCTAGGAATATCAATAGTTGCCCAAACAGAACTATAGCTTTCTTCTGGAATCAATTTCCTAAGCGTCATCCAATTAGAACTGTGGAGAGGAGAAATCCACCAAAGTAACCCAGAAGTACTAGATTAGGTAACTGATCATACACCTAACAACTGGATTAATTTTTACACTTTCTAAAACTTACATCATGATAAAAAAAAAAAGCATGCATTTATGAAAAAGTACAAGAAATTATCAAAAATAATTATAATATATAATTATATCCATATTTCTATAATTATATAATATGACATTATTATCTAATGTAACTATTACGCTGAAAACACTATAACTAATCTTACAGGTCAGATCGGGAATATAGGGATAGCTGTCCACTTCTGATGTTGTCTTCTTTTGTCTTGGTGTGAGTGTAGTTTCGCCTCTGTTTGAGCTTTGTTTTAAGGTGAGTCTAAGGACTCTAGTGCAAGAACTCTTTCTAAGTGGAAAATACAAATCCAAAAGTCAATTTCTTTCCCTTGTTCTGTGCATGAGCTAATCAAGAATATCTGACAAGTGTCCTTTGATCAAGGTTGGAGACAGTCCTTTAAATGATGCTTTTCTGGGTGCTTCCCTGGTGGTCCAGTGGCTAAGAATCCACGCTGCCAATGCAGAGGGCCCAGGTTCGATCCCTGGTCAGGGAACTAGACCTCACATGCTAAGTAAGAGTTTTTGTGTCAAAATTAAGATCTAGTGCAGCCAAATAAATTAAAAAAAAAAAAAAATGATGCCTTTCCAAAATGCCTAATTTTCTGGTTTATAGCTCATGGGGCATCTGATATTGATCCAAAGATAAATTACAGTGATAAGCTTCAGAAACAAACTTAGAGAGTCCTTTTAATAATTCAATCAAACTTTACAATAATGTAACCTAACAACAGGGATCTATCTTGGAAGTGAGTCTTGGGCAGTTAATACAGACCTAAATTAACAATACTAGAATTCAATATCCATATATGTAATTTTTCTCTCTAAAATTATGCTGACTTCCATCAAATATAGTCAAATTAAGTGTAATTTGTTTGCAAAATAACTCTGCTTTCAGTAAACTTGGCCTGATTACTTATGTAAGTGTAATTGATCATGCAATCCTTTTAAAATTTGGTTTAGGTGGAACTTTTTATTAAGAATCTCAGATTGAATTTTTAAAAGGCTTCTTTCTCAAGGCGAGAAAAGGCATCCCAAGGGCATGCCATCAGATCCCACCTGTGATGCCTATAGATCTGGATTAATTTCTCTCTTCTCAGTGTTCTAAAGTGTCTTCAGATTCCTACAACTGTCAGGAGGTGGACTTTCTTATTTACTTGATAAGTCTGCTAGCAACCTGGTGAAGGTGAAGTCGCTTAGTCATGTCCGACTCTTTGCAACCTACGGACTGTAACCTACCAGGCTCTTCCATCCATGGGATTTTCCAGGCAAGAGTACTGGAGTGGGTTGCCATTTCCTTCTCCAACATAAGGGTTTACAATTTTGGAGGGATCAGGTAGAAATAAAAGATAAATGTTTCAATTTTGTTTACAAAGGTATCACTAACCAAAATGCTATGTCATAATTAGTTTAAGGGGAAAGGTTTCCTTATATCTGGAAAACAAATTAACAAGCAGTAATATCTCAGACCAGAAAAACCATAAACTCTAAAACAATGTTCATTAGTTCACTCAGTCCTATGCAACTAATTCTTGATCTTTTGTTAACAGTTTTATAAAGCTTTTAAAAGCCTGCACTTGTCAAAAATCCTTTCTGTGAATTTTCTTGAAAATCAAGCATTTTTGCAAAGGCATTGGGATCAAACAGCAACTGTCTGTGAACAACAAAGATTTTAAAGACATGGTTAAAGATCCGATTATGATGCAATTGACAAACTTTTATACTTCTGTGACATAACATTTTAAGATAATAATCAGAATTAAGACTGATAACATTTTACTATGACATACCAGATTCTTAGGAATTCCAATAATTTCTACAGTATCTAAAACATGTCCCCATACAATATAGCCTAAGGATGTTTATCACCATCCGTTTGAAATGCTTCCCATGCAATTTAACATACTATATAAGCCTAGTTAGTCTAATATTTTAATCTTTGATAAAGAGAGAAAACAATTCCCTTAGGTGTTTCAGGACCTTCTGGAAAATCTCAAAGTAAGCTAAAGGTCAAATGAACTTCAAGTAGAATTTGATCTCTGGCAAGTTTGCCAAAAATATCAAAAGGCTTTAAAAAAACACTTGGTAAAACCCACTGAAATTTTGTGAAGTAATTAGCCTCCAACTAATAAAAAATAAAAAATTAAAAAATTTAAAAAAATAAAAAAAAAACACTTGGTCAGGTGGCATCAGAGATCACTGTGAAACAATACTTATTCACTTAGCCAAGAAACAATAAAATATTTCAAAGGCAAATACAGAAAGTTATAAAAAAATTACTTAAAATACAAAGAAAATTAACAATCTGTTACAAAAGGCAGATCAATATTCTTAAGAAAACTCTCCCCTCTTAATAGAGAGAAACCAAATTCAGGTTTTGTGCCACTTTACCTTTAATACTGAAATTCATTTGCCCAATTAAATTAATTCGAACCTTAATTCTGCCCAAACATAAAAGCCTTTCTAAAGTTTCTTTTTTTCCTCTCAAACCTACAGTTTTCTATACTTATAATAATCTGTCTCTTCTTTCTTATTTAGAAATAACTAGCATTAGAACAAAATTATTTTCTTTTTCCTTAATAAAATGCATTTTTATTTCCTTTATTTTCTTCTTACTTGCATACAAAGATGTTTTCCATATTAACATTATAGTCTAATTACTTAGAATTTTCAAATTTTAAAAAATATTTATTTATTTGACTGTATTGGGTCTTCATTGGGGCATGCAGGATCTTTAGTTGCAGCATGCAAACTCTTAGTTGGGGCACATGGGGTCTAGTTCCCTGACCAGGGATCAAACCCAGGCCCCTGCATTGAAAGCACAGAGTCTTAATCACTGAACCGCCAGAGAAGTCCTGAATTTATCAACTTTCAAAAACCTTAATTTCTAGTGAAAACTGAGAAGCAAGAAATTACATACTGTCTTTTACTTTAGCATCCCATAGATAGGCAAACTTGAAATACTGTTTATAATAACTCAACATGAAAAAACTAAGATCATTCAAAATTGGGAAAGGAGTACATCAAGGCTATATATTGTCACCCTGCTTATTTAACTTACATGCAGAGTACATAATGTGAAATGCTGGGCTGGATGAAGCGCAAGCTGGAATCAAGATTGCCAGGAGAAATATCAATAACCTCACATATGCAGATGACACCACCCTCATGGCAGAAAGCAAAGAGAAACTAAAGAGCCTCTTGATGAAAGTGAAAAAGCTGGCTTAAAACTCAATGTTCGAACAATGAAGATCATGGCATCCGGTCCAATCACTTCAAGGCAAATAGTTGGGGAAACAGTGGAAACAGTGACAGGTTTTATTTTCTTAGGCTCCAAAATCACTGCAGATGGTGACTGCAGCCATGAAATTATAAGACACTTGTTCCTTGGAAGAAAAGCTATAACCAACCTAGACAGCATATTCGAAAAACAGAGACATTACTTTGCCAACAAGGGTCCATCTAGTCAAAGCTATGGCTTTTCCTCTAGTCAAGTATGGATGTGAGAGTTGGACCATTAAGAAAGTTGAGTGCCGAGGAATTGATGCTTTTGAACTGTAGTGTTGGAGAAGTCACTTGAGAGTCCCTTGAACTTCAAGGAGATCCAACCAGTCAATCCTAAAGGAAATCAGTCCTGAATATTCAATCAAAGAACCCATGCTGCGGCTGAAGCTCCAATACTTTGGACACCTGATGTGAAGAACTGACTCATTAGAAAAGGCTCTGATGCTGGAAAAGATTGAGGTCTGGAGGAGAAGGGAACAACAGAGGATGAGATGGTTGGATGGCATCACAGACTCGATGGACATGTGTTTGAGCAAGCTTTGGGAGTTGGTGATGGACAGGGAAGCCTGGTGTGCTGCAGTCCATGGGGTTGCAAAGAGTCAGACACAACTGAGAGACTGAACTGAAGATCGTGGCATCCAGTCCCATCACTTTATGGCAAATAGAAGGGGGCGAAGTGGAAGCAGTGATAGATTTTCTTTTCTTGAGTACCAGAATCATTGTGGACGGTGACTGCAGCCATGAAATTAAAAGACACTTGCTCTTTGGAAGAAAAGCTATGACCAACCTGAAAGTCTGAAATCGCTCAGTCGTGTCCGACTCTTTGCAACCCCATGGACTGTAGCCTACCAGACTTCTCTGTCTATGGGGTTCTCCAGGCAAGAATACTGGAGTGGGTTGCCATTTCCTTCTCCAGGGGCTCTTCCCAATCCAGGGATCAAACCCCAGTCCCCCGCATTGCAGGCAGACGCTTTACCCTCTGAACCACCAGGGAAGCCCTGCTGCTGGGCACTGTCAAAAGAGGGAGGAGTGGGTTGTTCCCCAATGGCTGAGATGATCCTCCCACTCGTTAGCATATGAATTCACTTGCAAAACCTATCCAGACCACATTCCATGGCCTGATCTCTTCCCCCTCTGCAATAGCCCACACCCTGAAGCATGGCTTCTCTCTAAATCTTAACAAATCTACCTCTTACTTTTTGACTGGGCTGGAGTCCTGGGATAAAGCTGAATGACAGAACAAAAAAGCAGTGGGAAAAACATGCCAAGGAATCCCCTCCATAGCCTGCCGGAAAATTTGCTAAATATCTGACCAGTGCTCACAGTTTTCATTGGCCTGATTCTTGGCACAGAGAAGAGTAAGGACAGAAGTACCCCCACAGACTTGGGTAACAGCTACTGGGGACCAGCAGATAGTGCCTTTGGGACATGCCAAAGAGTAGCCTCTCCAGAGTCCCTCAATTGCACCCACTGCTGCATGGCTGTTCACGAGGGGTTCAAGGAAACAAGACACGAGAGATTGTAAAGGAATTAAGATTTTGTTAGGCATATCCCTCCAACCATAGGAGCGAGGCCCTCCTACCTTAACTGGAGGTCTGGAATCTGAGGCTGAGCCGCATGAGCTTTCTGCTGAGTTCGTTTTTCGCTGTCCCAATTTCCAGCACGATGGGCCTCTTGTCACTTCCCTTGCTCTGGGATTTCTTCGTGTCCCGCTTCTACCACGGGAGCTTCACTGAGTTGGGCTCCTGCTGTTGGCCTCTTCTACACAGAGGTTGTTTCAGCCAGGTTAAACCCAAGTCACAGCACCATAGATGTCAGGCGAGTGTATGTTCCTTGGTTCTTGTCTCGTCATAACAATAACTTGGAGCAATGGACATTAAAGACCTTGGTGCATCACAGCTCTTGGGTCTTGGACAAACCGTGTCATAGCTCTTAGACAAATCAGTGTTACAGCTCTGTTTTATTTAGAAGATAGCAGGAGAATCCATCCTTGAAGATGACCAACCTAGACAGTGTATTAAAAAGCAGAGACATCCCTTTGATGCCAAAGGTCCGTATAGTCAAAGCTGTGGTTTTTCCAGTAGTCATGTGAGAATTAGACCATAAAGAAGGCTGAACACTGAAGAACTGATGCTTTCAAATGGTAGTGCTGGAAAAGACTCTGGAGAGTCCCCTGGACTGCAGGAAGATCAAACCAGTCAAACCTAAAGGAAATCAACCCTGAATATTCATTGAAGGACTGATGATGAAGCTGAATCTCCAATACTTTGGCCACCTGATGCGAAGAGCTGACTCATTGGAAAGGTCCTGATGCTGGGAAAGATTGAAGACAAAAGGAGAAGAAGGCAGCAGAGGACGAGATGGTTAGATAGCATCACCAACTCAATGGACATGAATTTTAGCAAACTCCAGGAGACAGTGAAGGACAGGGAAGCATGATGCCCTGAAGTCATGGGGTTGCAAAGAGTTGGACTAAGTTACTAAAGAACATAATTTCTAAAATACATGTGCTTTCTTAGAGAAATGTCTCAATGTGGCACCAAATGCATTTATTAATAGTCCTGATCCTTTAGTTTCTCTACAAAATGATGTCTACATTCAGTAATTAATGTTTCAGCTACCTTGTTTTATTTGGAAGGGAACTTGATATTTAATAAACTTTCAATATTCAACTTAATGTAGGAAAATGCTAAAGTTTCAAGTTGCCAAATATTTAGAGAGACTAGTTATAAGTAGACATTGTTAAAACATGATTATATCTAAAGAGTTTACCTAAAACTTCTTATCTCATTTACAGTTAACAGACTTATATCTTATAAAAAATTTCATCATACCAAGTTATTTTTCTTGCTGACAAGGAGATCTTATTGTAGTAAATCTAGGTATAATAAAAGTATTACATTTAATGTTGATGGCTCTAAAAACATGTCTATATTAATTAAACTGACACATTTTTACTTTTACTTCAAATATTAATGTAATACTGAATATTTCCTAGTTCACATGAACCTAAAATTCATTCAGGTTAATTTCTTTTATATTTCTGAGAATCTATGTAAGTATTTGATTTTCTTTAAGTCAAATAAAGAGAGGTCATTTACAAGTTAATTTTGATAATGCTTTCCAGAGGTAGACACATCATATCTATAAGGCTCACACAGACATACACACAGATACAACTGGAAATTTCATAGCTTCATTTTTAAAACTTAGTCATGAATCAGGTATTACAATACACTAGTATTTTAACTAACAGTTGGAATGAGTTGTTTACTTGCTTGAATTTTAAAAAGGTTTCTGCTTTTTTTTCTTAGTCTCAGAAATTAGAGATGGCCTAGATACTAGTTCCTGAGGGCCCTGGTAAAGTCTTTACATCTCAAGGCACCAGAAGAGAAATGCAAACTTCTCCTAGGAGAATCAAGTCCAACTTCCCACCTAATCACCCAATGCAGATTTTTCCAGTCTCTTTCAACCAAACTCCCAGACCCCCAAAGTCTTCCAACTTTGGGGAGCTGGGGGAGAGTGGAGCAGCTATCAGTTATACACTGCCAAATAAAACTCAGGATCATCAGTCAATAATCAGGAGACGTGAGAATCAAGAAAGGTCTACTCAAATTCATCTGGACTCATCGAGGATGAAGACAGACACAAGAGACCCTGCTGGTCTTGGAAGTACCAAGGGCTCTTGATCCTCATAGCTGAAGCAAAGGAAAGTCTGGTCTGTGTCTCTTCATGCCCCCAAAACGGAAAACTGAAATAATAATGCACAGTGTAACTGTGAGTTCCTGTTTTATTTGGAGACTTACTGAGCACAAGGAGATGGCCTCTCAGAGAGCTCTGAAGAACTGCTCTAAAGAGGTGGGGTGGAGGGAGGGGATGTCGGCAAGTCTGTGATATTGAAGCTGTGCCGTCAAGGGCACACAGTAGAAGGTTGCCAGTCACAAGGAACAGACATCTCAGTTAACTGGTTTTAGTGCTTTTCTAAGGATGGAAAGATGAAAGAAATTAGGATTCATAAAATTTTCTCTCAAAAATATCATCTGAAGGTCTATTCTGCCAGTTTTCCCAGAGCACAGAATGCCTCATTCCTGATCTCTGACCTGAACTCCTTTCAGGGTGTGTTGAAAGTCAGCTATTGTGGTGGCTACAGATTCAATCCTGGTAGAGCCAAGTGGGGAGCAACATTCTTTAGAAGCCATAAGAATTAAGCAAAAATGCAAATAATTATGCCTACCCATTCATTCTACAGGATGTCTCAGGCCACATCTTACTGAGTGGTATCAGGAGAATGTTTCAGGAAGCAGAGTCTGGACTAGACAGGTTCAGATCACAGCTCTGTCACTAGATTTCCTCATTTGGAGATTAGCACTGAAAATACATGCTCTACCTCTATTTTATAAAAGTTCATAAGAATTTTTATTATGAGAAACCAGGCTGTGGGAGCCCTGGCTGGGGGTGCTTCAGTCTGAAGAAGGCCTTGGTTGGAGGAGGTCCAAGTCTTAAAGCTTCCTCGCCCTACTTGAGCACAAGCACCCTCCTGTTGCTGAGCCTTCACATGCTGTGCCCTGAACTACTTGCTAAAAGTCAACTCTCCCATAAAACCAAGAGGTATGATTATATGTCTATAATAGTCCTCCAAGGGGTCGCAAAAAGTTGGACACAACCGAGCAACTAAGCACAGCGCAGCTTTATGGGCTACGCAGGGGAATTCAAGGAGGCGACGAGCGGCGTTCTGCCAAGGAGTAGCGTATTTCTGGATACACGCTTTCCTCTTTTTCAGTGCCTCTATACTCTTGGAGGAGACACTCTTGACCCCACTTCAATCAGCACCAAAGGCTAGGGGAGAAAATCTGAAAGGCCTCATACAAAAGTAGGCCATGCCTTATTTATCTGGGAGACATGGCCAAAGCCCAGTATATCAGTGATAAAAATGTTCTAATTTAATTCAATTCTAACATTCTTATTAATAATATATTGACAGTAACATGGCATGATTCATTGCCTCAAGGAAGAAAAATATCCAGAATTGTGCAATCAGGCAGAGACAGGGATAAGGAAGCAACTAATAAAATTGGGCAGAATGATAAAAATGATAAACTTATAATTGGACTACATCACTACCTGACTTACAACCCTCCTATGGTTCTTTCAGGGGAAAAAAAAAAAATATCTAACTACTTACTCAGATTTACAAAGCCCTAGCCCCCGCCAATCTCTCAGATTTCTTTTACCACTCTCTCCTTGCCCATAGGACTCCAACAACTGGAGTTCCTTCAAGTGTTTCCCTACTTTAGGACCTTTTCCCGACTGATGCTTCTCCCTAGATCCCAATTCTTTCACCCCATCATTTTCAAATTGCTCCTATTCATTAGGATCCCTGCTTAAATCTCACCTTCTCAGACAGTCCCTTGGCCCTTCTATCTAAAGTAGCCAACCAGTCAATGCCTTTTATTCAGTTCTCTGCATTTATTTACCTTGTTTCCTATGATGCATTTGTGTGTGAGAGAGAGAGACAGAGAGAAAGAGAGAAATCGATCTCTCCTCCCTCTTCTACAGTAATATCCAATAGAACTTCCTATGATGCTGAAGCTCTATGGGTGTTGTGCAAGCACTTGTACTGTGGCCACTACAATCAAAGAATTAATTATTTTTTCCATTTAACGTGATTTATATTTAAGTTTAAATAGACAAACATGGTTGCTATGTTGGATGGCACTCGACATAGACTATAAATAAACCCCTTCAATGTAGGCCTCCCCCTTTCATTCTCTATCCCTGAAAACTTGTTAGGGATTTGACAGGTATTGACTGAATAAAGTATGAAAGTACAATGGCACAGAGAGAGACTGTTCATTGGCAGGGGCTGGGGTTTGGGATGGGGGGAAGTCTCTTCAAAATGTGCCATAAGAGCTTCACAACTGGAGAATGGGAAATAGGCAAAGGGTGTTTTAAGTGGAAGAAATGATGAGTAAGAGCCAAGACAGGGACATAGAACCAAGGCTCTGTGATGTGCAGTAAGTGTACAATTCAATAGGCCTGAATTTTCTCACAAGCTCTCTCCCCTGGGAGCCCCCGCTATGTCCTCAAGGCTCCCAAACAGCACAATGGATTTTTCAATTTGAGCTATTCAACAGTTGCTACTCTAGAATCAACTTTGTGACCCCTTGAAGATACATCCCAGTTGAGGGATAAGGCTCAGGCAGCAAACCATAATTTCTAGCTGCTTACTCCATAGGCAATGAAGTCCCAGTGCAGGCACAGAGAATGAGAGGATCAGATTCACCTTTGAGAAGGAATGCAGGGGCCACTATGGTGAGAAGCATGAGGACCTGTGTGGAACCTACTGCAATATTTCTGTCAGGGTGCTTCAGTCTGAAGAAGGCCGTGGTTGGAGGAGGCCCACGTCTTATAGCTTCCTCGACCTACTTGAACACAAGCTCCCTCCTATTGATGAGCCTTCACACATGCTGTGCCCTGAACTACTTGCTAAAAATCAACCCTTCCATAAAACCAAGAGGTATGATTATATGTTTTTAACAGAGGAGAGGAGGGAGAGCAGCTCAAGCCCTGGTTGTTTCAACACAGGACCAGCAGGGCTTCCTGCAGAGTGTGGAGTAACAGCTGAAAGATTATTTCAAGCGATGTGGTCTGAAAGTGAAGTCGCTTAGTCATGTCCAATTCCTTGTGACCCTATGGACTGCAGCCTCCCAGGCTCCTCCGTCCATGGGATTTTCCAGGCAAGAATACTGAGTGGGTTGCCATTTCCTTCACCAGGAGATCTTCCCAACTCAGGGATTGAACCTGGGTTTCCCACATTGCAAGTGGACGCTTAACCCTCTAAGCCACCAGGGATGCCCTGGAAAGACTGGAGGTACCACCAAATGAGATCGGGGTAGCTGTGTGTAACAGTTTGGGAGGAAATAATGTGGACTTCAGACAAGCTGAGTTTGAGATTTCTCAGACACCCAAGTGAAAACTGTTCAGGAGAGACGATCTGGGCTGAAAATATTTATTTGAGAGACATCAGCATAGAAATAGGATTTTAAAGCCATGAACCAGAGTTGATGCTCAGGGAGTGTCCTTGGCTTAGGGACTAGGGCCTGGGGCCTTGTGCAAAAGGTGGAGGTGGAAGAGGCACCATCACACACATAGAAACAAGCCAATGAAGCAGGAGGAAATGTAAAAAGTAAATGGGATCCTACTGCAGCCAAGTGAAACAAATGCATTAACACAGAGGCAATGATCATGAATCAAATGCCGCAAAGATAAGGAATGAGATTTGTGTATAGGACAGAGCAAGCTGGAGATCATTAATGACCTTCATAAAAGCAGTTTCAGTAAAGAATAGTTGCATGACTGTTCACTTTCAGAATCTATGGTACATCTCAGAAAAAGCGCCTACAAGGAAAGGGAAAATCAGAAGAGAACTAAAAATTGAAGCCAGGGAAATCTTTCAAGGAAATTTGTGACAAAAAATAAAAGGAAGGGGAAGTTTGGAGTAGGGTTAAGAGAAAGATGATAAAAATAACAGCATGTTTGTATGATCTGGAGATGACTGTGTGGAAGAATTGATTTGGGCAAGGAAAAAATGCATGGAGCAATAGAGAGACAGAATTCACTGTCCAATTAGGGGATTCTACTTAGAGATGACTGGGGATAGCACATCTTCAAGAGCAAATGGACGAGGGACTCAAACATGACCATTTGGAAGTGCTGAGGTGCCTCTGGAAAGCAAGGGATCATGAAAGCAAGACCAGCCCAGGAGGCCAATGCTCTCCAGCTATCTGCAATTGCCCACCATGAGGAAGAACCCACATCAGGGGATAGCTATTTTTTAAATCTTCTCCAGTATTTAAATAATCCCATCATTTATCTTCCCCATCTTAAAGCATCCAGGCGTTTCCTAACACCAAAGCTGAAACTGTAAAAGCTGCCCAAAAAAGACTTCCCTAGCTAGCCACACCCTTCCTTCTATCCCAAGCCTAACAAAACTCCAAGGCAAACTTGTACTTGCTAATCTTTGCAAGATCAAGTTCCTAACACATACAAGAATACTATCAAACCTGCAAAAGTCAGAAGCAAATATCAGTCTTCTCCTTTACATTTTAGAAATATTTTAACTTTACAAACCACAGATTGATGAACAAAATTGTTCACAGAGGTACACATACTCCTTCTCATTTCCTTTATACTATATAACACCCATCTAACAGATAAGGAAAGACTCAGCAAAGGGATGTATTGACTCTAACTCACACAGCTTTTGTTTATTTGTTTGTTCCCCTTGCCTGCCTTGTGGAATTTAAGCTTCCCAATCACAGAGCCAATCCACACCCCCTGCAGTGGAAGCTCTGAGACCTGCCACTGAACCCTCATGGAATTTCCCACACAGCTTTCAAGTGAGCCTCAATGAGTATTCCTTCCTCCAAAGGTACCACACATTTCTGCTCAGGTTTCTTTTCCTCTCTCTTTCCCTCACTGATGTTGCCCAGGAAAAGCTTGAACAATTCCAATGTGTAAGTCCATGATTCTATTTAAATGAGGATTCCTCTCTCAAGAGATACAAATCCATTTTATATGAACTACCCAATTTCTATTGGTTCATTCATCATTGTATGAAGATTCCATATTTTACTGAGAAAGTTCAAGCAGCAAAGTTCCAGTTTTCTCTTCAGCGTAAGACAGGATTGTACTTACAGCTGGATGTAAGTACATCCATCGATGTACTTGGATTCGATCTGTGATTGGGAAATCCCACAAGCCATGCAGGGGGACCAAAAAAACAAACAAAAGCTGTGTGACTCAGTCAATACACCCCTTTGCTGAGCTGAAGAGAAGTACAGTACTTTCCAGAGGATTGCACTTACAGATGAGTTAGGAGGTAGCTTTCCAGCTTCTCTGGTGGTCTGTCACTGATTCTGTCTCTTTTCTCTTTATGGATAAAGATGAAATTCTAGTTAGCCCTTATCTCTTTGCCACACGTTTCCAGAGAATGTTGGGAAGTATCTTTAGAAGTTAAACTTCTCTAGTCTGCCAGTCTTTTTGCTAGATTTGATCCAGTCACTAAGTAGATTACTGGGAGATTTTAGTGAACTGGCATAGAATTTGCTCTCTACTAGGCTGCTTTTATTTTTTAATTGAAGTAGAGTGGATGTACAATATTATATAAGTTAGAGGTGTATAACGTAGTGATTCACAATTTTTAAAGGTTATGCTCCATTTACAGCTATTACAAAGTATTGGCTGTTGTACAATATGTGTTGTACAATATATCCTTGTAGCTTATTTTATACCTAGTGGTTAATACCTTTTAACCCTCTACTGTTGTTTCCTTTCCCCCATTCCCTCTCCCACTGGTAATCACTAGTTTGTTCTCTATATTTGAGAGTCTGTTTCCTCTTCAATTATATTGACTAGTCTGTTTTGTCTTTCAGATTTCACATATAAGTGATTTCAGTAATAGAGTATTTGTCTTTCTCTGACTTATTTTGCTAAGCATAATACCCTCCAAATGCACCCAAGCTGTTGTTGCAAATGGGTAGTATGTTGTTGCAAATGTTGTTGCCTTGGGTAGTATGAACATTTTAACGATATTAATTCATCCAATCCAAGAACATGATATAACTTTCCATCTGTATTATCTTCAGTTGTTTTCCAAGTACAGGTCCTTCACCTCCTTAGGCAGTTTTATTCTAGGATTTTATTCTTTTTGAGGTAGGCTGTTTTAAAAAGATTCAGTCCAGGTCTTGATTTAGGGTCAGAATTTAGGCCTGAAAAGTCATATGAATTTTGTGACTGTTTAAACAAGAAGGGACTTTAACTACGTGGGGCCAAACCTCTTGATTTGCATGTGAATAAACTGAGGACCAGAGAGAAATAGAGGAGAGGAACCACAGAAGTCACTCGGGACCAATGCAGAAGTGAAAGCCAGGTTCACCTACCCCTACTCCACTGTTCCTCTTCCTCAACAAACATTGTTTCACCAATGTTTTTGGTGGTTGTTGTTTGCACCACTCAGCTTGTGGGATCTTAATTCCACAATCAGGGATATAAAGCCACAGCCTCTGCAATCAAAGTTAAGAGTCTTAACCAGTGAACTGTCAGGGAATTTCCATTTATTTCACCAAATATTCATCAAGCATCCCATACTAAGCAATGGAACATTTTAAGTAGACAAAGCAAACCCACACCCACAGTCTCCACCCTTGAGAGTTTAGGAAAACAAACCCCCACTTTCAGTATGAATGAAGTCATCATAGGAAACAGGCTTATGGTTACCAAAGGGCAAGGTGGATTTACAGTAGGAATATACAGTTAACAGATACACACTACTATACATGAAATAAACAAACAACAAAGTTTTACCTGTATAGCATAGGAAACTGGTGAGTCAGATGGTAAAGAATTGCTTGCCTGCAAGCAAGAGAGCCAGGTTAGATCCCTGGGTTGGGAAGATTCCCTGGAGAAGGGAATGGCTACCCACTCCCAGTATTCTTCCCATGGACAGAAGAGCCTGGCAAGCCACAGTCCATGGAGCTGCAAAGAGTCAGACACGACTGAGTGACTTACATTTCACACTATAGGGAAATATATTCACTGTCTTGCAATAAACTATAATGGAAAAGAATCTGAAATACTCCACACAGACACATATGTGAATCACTTTGCTATAAACCTGAAACTAACATAATACTGTAAATCAACTGTACTTCAATTTAAAATAAAGGAATCAAGTTACACTGTGCCCCAATACAATTTATATACCTCTCTCGCATATTAATACCATGTCCATTGATGTTCCAGGTTTTGAAGTTGTGAGTGAGAGGATGTCAGAAAATGGAATGTGAGCTAAGTGAGCTCCTGCTCACACAGCTAGAGGGCACTGCCTAGTGTAAAACAGAACATCTCCCCAAATTATGAGATGATGGGTCCTTTTTCTTCCTCCCCAAAATCCAAGCAATCTTTTCTATTTAAAAACACTGACATCAGTGATTTATTTGGGGATGAAAACTTTCACTTTTAGCTATGTGCCTTGCGGCATTATCACATGATTGTTTAAGTCATTTCTTCTGCATCCATTGTAGGGAAGATGGGTGGGTCAAAAAAAAAAAAAAAAAACATGATAGCACTGGGCTTTCATCAGATAAGGTTAAGGGAATTTTCTGAAAGACTCAGTACTCTTCCAAACCAAGCCCACTGCAAGACTTGCACACCAGTTGAACTCCTGTGCTAGTAGAAGTTATTCAAAATGTATACTGAGCTTTGTCAAAAGTTTTGTCAAGGCACTACATTTGTAGTGAACATTGGGACTTACCACACTGACAACAGAACCTTCTGTTTGTTAACTAGCTATGTTGCTAAAGAATGTCACCATTTTAAAATTTCAAAACCTCAAACGTCAAAAATAGGAAATGAATTATTTCAAGTGAAAGGAACACTATTGAAATAAATTGCTTTCAAAAATGACTGCCTTCAGAAAATATATACATTTAGTCATATACTGAATGGTATATTTCTTTAAAAATATACTATTGTTCTATTGTCATGATACTTCAAATACAATCACATCCTTCGACACAACAATTCCATGTCCAGAATCATAAATATTGGAAGTATACAAATGCACATAGGTTTTTGTATATTTGAAATGGGGGGGGGGGGAAACAAAACATCTATGTGTGGAGAAGTGATTTAATAGATTCAGCACCTTTGTCCTACTTAATACCACATAGCTGTCTAAGTAAAGGCTGTTGTCCCATTCTCACAGGGAATGATGAGCTTCTGTAAGTAGTGGAAAAAATTAGGTTACCGTGTGTGTGTATGAATGAAAGAGAGAGAGAGAAATTAAGAGAATAGCCCAGAACTTTCCAAAATCTAGAGCCACTAGCCACATGTGCCTATTGAGCACTTAAAAAGTGACTAGTCAGAATGGAGATGTCCTCTAAGTGGAAAATACTCACTGAACTGTGAAGACTTAAAATGAAGAAAAAAAACAAAAATAAGAAAGAAAACAAAAACACTGCATTTCTACTGGACAGTGCTGACCTAGGACTGTTCCTGGGGAGTGGGACTGGAGAAATACTTTGATGGAGAGGACAGGAAATAGGGATTTCCACCTTTAATTATTTTTCAGAAAGCACTTAATTTAAAATTTTAAAAATCAGAGTAGGAATCCAAGCAAAATTTATTCTTTAGTTAATATTATGTGTCAGTCTTAATTTCTTAGTTTTGACAAATGGTACCATGGTGATTTAAGCTGTTAACAACAACCTAAAAAAATCTGCTGAATACAGGAACTCTGTACTATCATTGCAATTTTTTTCCAAATCACGATTTATTTCAAAATAAAATCTAAAAAAAACAATAATGAGGGAAACAAGCACTCTAACAAGATGTATCTTCTGCTTAGATATTCTTACTTGGAGTCTCAAAGTACTTACTATAAAGTAACTTGCCTACCCACAGTTCCTTGTAAACACATTTGCTTCAAACAAGGCAGCTAGGATTACAAGATATCATATTACTCAGCTCCCACCTGAAATTCCATCAATTCAGAAAACTCCTTTCTCCCTTGGTGATTAGAAGCTGTCTGGCTGCTGCTTAGGTACCAAGAATTGTTGCTGCAGTAGGAGGCTTGCTCAGAGAACAGGAACGGTGCCCGCTCTCCAAAGACTTCACTGAGGCCTGGGCAGCTAGAAGTTTGCATAGCTCCTTCACTTTCTCCTTGCTGCTTCATCGGCTCCTTGCTTCAGCCCTCGGACTAGAGCTACACTAAGGTCAAGACATTTTTGCTAAGATGTCATCGTGAACTTTGAGATTAAAAAAATGAATCAAAAATCAATATTAATAGTATAATAACCTTCACTTATATTTATACAGGTGCTACTTTTTACTTAAAGGTTTCCAGAATAAGAACTAAACTCAGCATTCAAATGAGTAGGAATGGCAGGTAAAACTGGATAACAAAATTTAAAACAGATTTGATATAGATATATAGATATATGGTTATTTCAGAACTAGCCAAATGAACATAAATTTAAACACTGCATTGGAGTGTAAAATACTTTTATTTTACATGAAGTAGGTTTAAAAGGCATGAAATGTAGAAATTACAAAGATCAACATGTCAGATTGTCATGAGGCATGTGGTTAAGTATAGACTATAAAGCTCTAACAAAATATTTTCCAAAGGTGACCCACCCAAAAAACAATTATATTAAAAATAATGTGGGTACTTAAACAGACATTCTACCACCACAACCACACCAGCATGGCTCAAATAATTTTTTTAAACATCACTACTTTCTCTGGAAAAAGATTCACACCATAAGCAGAAGGAGCTTGACTAAGAATTTACAAAAGAAAACTGCTACGAGGTATAAGGTCTCGGCCTCTGCCCCAAAGAGAAGAGAATTTATCACAATTATTAAACTACATGAGTCTTTCGGAGTGATGGAAGTGTTTGGTCACTGATTGTGGTGATGGTTTCCTGAGTGAAATCATCTACAAAAATTCATTAAGTTGGACACATTTTAAACATACAGTTTAATGCATATAAATTATACTTATTTTTTAAAAATAAACATAAGTAACTTAGAAGTAAAACGTTTGCTGAGTGCCACAATGGAGGAAAATAACAAATGCTGCAACCTTGACCATGACCTAGTGTTAAAGGAACCTTCTACCCTTCTTTAAAGAACCACACTTAAGAAATAAATAAGATAGAAAATGCATAGAAGGAAGTGATTGTTGATTCATGAATTTAAAAGATTTATGTTCTTTACAAAATAAGAAAACAGGTACTAGAATCAATCTGCCTGAATCTGAATTTCAGCTTTGCCACTTACTGATTCTGAAACCTTGAGAAAACCTTGAAAGTTTACCATCTCTAAGTGTTACTCTCCTCTGCTGTAAAAAATGGGGATAACAGTACTACCTACCTTATAAGATGGTGAGGATGATAAATAAAAACATGCTTGTGACATGGTAAGCACTGATTAAAAACGGGCTATTATTAATCCTGTGGTTTGAAAGGACTAAAGAGTATTCATTCTAATCGATACAACCTAATAATTATAGTATCTAGTTTTGGGTTGGTTCCTATATTAACAGTTCCTTATCACAGGGAGAGAGACGCACCATCAAATACTTACATTTGAGAATGAAACCACCAGAGATAAGAATCAGAGCCAGGAAAAAACATTTTGGGGACGGTCCTAAGATGGCAGAGGAAAAGGATGGGAGACCACTTTCTACCCCATAAATTCATCAAAAGAACATCTGAAGACTGAGCAAATTCCACAAAACTTCTGAATGCTGGCAGAGGACATCAGGCACCCAGAAAGGCAGCCCATTTTCTTCGAAAGGAGATTACATGCCTAACGGCAACTCCCAGCAGAGAAGCAGCCCAGATGCTCACATAGGCCACTAGCAAGCAGGGGCTGGAGAAAGAGGCCCAGGCTGCATTGCTTAGGGTAAGGACCAGGCCTACATGCCCCGAGGGCAATCTGACTGAACTAACTTGAGATAGCTTCCCAGACTGTGGGATAGCTATCCCGAGAAAAGCCCTAACCAAAGACATTGCCAGGCCCACTCACAGAACAAAGGACTGAGCAGTTAGCCAGCTGTGGACCAGCCCGCCCCCCGCCAGAAACAGGCAGGTGAGGGCAGCCAGAGCCAGAAGGGGGCAATCGCGATCCCAGAGATGCATCCTATATTAAACTGCAATCAGCCTTCCTTGCTAACCAAGACTTCTTGGGATTCTGGATGGTCGACATCCACTGGGAGGGTCACAACCAGAGATCAGCTCCCCAGAAGAGACACACAGCACACCTGAGAAGGCGCGCCCCATGTACACCCAGAAAACAGAGGGTCTGGGACGGGGGAGGTTTTAAAACGCAGCCTCAAACAGCGGGGGCAACTGTGCTCACCAAACACCTGGTCACCTGAGCTGCTCCAAGCTGGGAAGGGCAGAAAACGCAGGCCAAACCAAGTCTGCACCATTGTGGAGTATCCAAGAACCTGAACCTGAGCGGCTTAGACCTGGGAAGTGCATGCAACCCAGGGCCCGCCACAGACAGTTCCCAGCAGAGCAACTGAGCCTGAGCATGTAGACTGAGAAAGCACACACGCCATGAGCAGGGGCAAACCCAGTGTGGCGGGACACTGCGAGCACTCCCCACACAGGTCAGCGATATTTGTTTGCAGTTTTCCTCCCTCGCCATAGCACGAATGAACAAGTGAGCCTAAAAAAGTGACCACCACCACCGCCTTGTGTCAGGGCAGAAATTAGACACTGAAGAGACCAGCAAACAGAAGAAGCTAAAATAAACAGAGGGAACCGCTTTGGAAGTGACAGGTGCAATAGATTAAAACCCTGTAGTTAGCATCGACTGCATAGGAAGGGGCCTACAGATCTTCAGAAGTATAAGCCAGATCAAGGAACCATCTGAAAATGAACTGACCCCACATTGTCCACAACAGCTCCAGAGAAAGTCCTAGATACATTTTTTTACTATTATCATTTTTTAAATTTTCCTAAATTTTTTTAATTTTTAAGTCCTCTATTACTCCTATAATTTTCATTTTTATAACCTACTATTACCTATTAAAAAAAGACCCTATTTTTAAATCAAACATATATATATATTTTATAATTTGTGTGACTTTTTTTTGTTTTCCTAATATTGTATTTTTGAGAATCTAACCTTTAGATTTTTCATCTTTGCTTTTAGGTATTTGTTATCAATTTTGTACCTTTAAGAACCCAATCTTCAGTACCCATATTTACTTGGGAGCAAGATTACTGGCCTGATTGCTGTCTCCCCCTTTTGACTCTCCTTTTTCTCCACTAGATCGCCTCTATCTCCTCCCTCCCCCTTCTCTTCTCTACCCAGCTGTGTGTTCTCAGCTGTGGAGAACACTTAGGGAACAGACTACTGGCTGGATCTGTCTCTTTCCTTTTGATTCCCCGTTTTATCTTCCTGGCCACCTCTGTCTCCTTCCTCTCTCTTCTCTTCTCTGTGTGACTCCATGAACATCTCTGAGGGATCCAGACTGTGGAGATCACATAGGGAGGTGATTACAGGCTAGCTTGCACTCTCCCTTATGATTCCCCCTCTTCTCCTCCTGGTCACCTCTATCTCCCTCCTCCCTCTTCTCTTCTCCATGTAACTCTGTGTACCTCTCCGGGTGTCGCGCACTGTGGAGAAACTATTCATCATTAACCTAGATGTTTTATCATTGGTGCTGTATAGATGGAGAAGTCTGGAGGCTACTGTAAGAATAAGACTGAAAACCAGAGGCAAGAGACTTAAGTCTAAATCCTGAGAACACCAGAGAACTCCTGACTCCAGGGAATATTAATAAGAGCTCATCAAAAACCTCCATACCTACACTGAAACCAAGCACCACCCAAGGGCCAGCAGGTTCCAGAACAAGACATAACACACAAATCCTCAAGCAATACAGGAACATAGCCCTGAGCTTCAATACACAGGCTGCCCAAAGTCACACCAAACCAACTGACATCTCAAAACTCATTCCTGGCACTTCATTGAACTCCAGAGAGAAGAAATACAGCTCCACCCACCAGAACACTGACAAAAGCTTCCCTAATCAAGAAACCTTGACAAGCAACCCATCCAACCCCAAGCACAGAGAGGAACTTCGAAATAAAGAGGAACCACAAACTGCCAGAATACAGAAAGGCCACTCCAAACACAGCAATATAAACAAGATGGAAAGGCAGAGAAATACCCAGCAGGTAAAGGAACAGCATAAATGCCCACCAAACCAAACTAAAGAGGAAAAGATAGGGAATCTACCTGATAAAGAATTCAGAATAATGATAGTGAAAATGATCCAAAATATTGAAAACAAAATGGAGTTTCAGATAAATAGCCTGGAGACAAGGATTGAGAAGATGCAAGAAATGTTTAACAAGGACCTGGAAGAAATAAAAAAAGAGTCAATATATAATGAATAATGCAATAAATGAGATCAGAAAAGCTTTGGAGGGAACCAACAGTAGAATAAGGGAGGCAGAAGGTAGGATTAGTGAGGTAGAAAATAGAATGTTAGAAATAATAGAAACAGAGAGGAAAAAAGAAAAAAGAATTAAAAGACATGAGGACAACCTCAGAGACCTCTGGGACAATGATAAATGCTCCAACATATGAATCATAGAAGTCCCAGAAAAAGAAGAAAAACAGAAAGACCATGAGAAAATACTTGAGGAGAGAATAGTTGAACACTTCCCTAAAATGGGGAAGGAAATAGTCACCCAAGCCCAAGAAACCCAGAGAGTCCCAAACAGGATAAACCCAAGGCAAAACACCCCAAGACACATATTAATCAAATTAACAAGGATCAAACACAAAGAACAAATATTAAAAGCAGGAAGGGAAAAACAACAAATAACACACAAGGCGATTCCCATAAGGATAACAGCTGATCTTTCAATAGAAACTCTCCAGACCAGGAGGGAATGGCAGGACATACTTAAAGTGATGGAAGAAAACAATCTACAGCCCAGATTACTGCACCCTGCAAGGATCTCATTCAGATATGAAGGAGAATTCAAAAGCTTTACAGACAAGCAAAAACTGAGAGAATTCAGCACCACCAAACTAGCTCTTCAACAAATGCTAAAGGATTTTCTCTAGACACGAAACACAGAAAGGGTCTATAAACTCGAACCCAAAACAACAAATTAAATGGCAATGGGATCATACTTATGAATAATTGCCTTAAATGGAAATGGGTTGAAAGCCCCAACAACAACAACAACAAAAAAGACTGGCTGAATGGATACAAAAACAAGACCCTATATATGTTGTCTACAAAGAGACCCACCTCGAAACAAGGGAAACATACAGACTGAAAGTGAAGGGCTGGAAAAAGATACTCCATGCAAATAGAGACCAAAAGAAAGCAGGAGTAGCAATACTCATATCAGATAAAATAGACTTTAAACAAAGGCTGTGAAAAGAGACAAAGAAGGACACTACATAATGATCAGAGGATCAATCCAAGAAGAAGATGTAACAATTATAAATACATATGCACCCAACATAGGAGCACCACAATATGTAAGACAAATGCTAACAAGTATGAAAGGGGAAATTAACAGTAACACAATAATAGTGGGAGACTTTAATACCCCACTCACACCTATGGATAGATCAACTAAACAGAAAATTAACAAGAAAACACAAACTTTAAATGATACAATAGACCAGTAAGACCTAACTGATATTTATAGAACATTTCACCCCAAAATAGTGAATTTCACCTTTTTCTCAAGTGCACATGGAACCTTCTCCAGGATAGATCAAATCCTGGGCCATAAATATAGCCTTGGTAAATTTAAAAAAACTGAAATCATTCCAAGCATCTTTTCTGACCACAATGCAGTAAGATTAGATACCAGTTAAGGAGAAAACCTATTAAAAATTCCAACACATGGAGGCTGAACAACATGCTGCTGAATAACCAACAAATCACAGAAGAAATAAAAAAATAAATGCACAGAAATGAATGAAAATGAAAACACAGCAACCCAAAACCTATGGGACACTGTGAAAGCAGGGCTAAGGGGAAGGTTCACACAACACAGGCTTACTTTAAGAAACAAGAGAAAAGTCAAATAAATAATTTAACTCTACACCTAAAGCAACTAGAAAAGGAATAATGAAGAACCCCAGGTTTAGTAGAAGGAAAGAAATCTTAAAAATTAGGGCAGAAATAAACGCAAAGGAAAGAAAAGAGACCATAGCAAAAATCAACAAAGCCAAAAGTTGGTTCTTTGAGAAGATAAATAAAATTGACAAACCATTAGCCAGACTCATCAAGAAACAAAGGGAGAAGAATCAAATCAACAAAATTAGAAATGAAAATGGAGAGATCCCAACAGACAACACAGAAATACAAAGGATCATAAAAGACTACTATTAGCAACTATATGCCAATAAAATGGACAACTTGGAAGAAATGGACAAATTCTTAGAAAAGTACAACCTTCCAAAACTGAACCAGAAAGAAATAGAAAATCTTAAAGACCCATAACAAGCCCAGAAATTGAAACTATAATCAGAAATCTTCCAGCAAACAAAAGCCCAGGACCAGATGGCTTCACAGCTGAATTCTACCAAAAATCTTGAGAAGAGCTAACACCCATCCTGCTCAAATTCTTCCAGAAAATTGCAGAGGAAGGTAAACTTCCAAACTCATTCTATGAGGCCACCATCACTCTAATACCAAAACCAAAGATGCCACAAAAAAAAAGAAAATGAAAAGGGAACCCTTTTACACTGTTGGTGGGAATGCAAGCTAGTACAGCCACTATAGACAACAGTGTGGAGATTCCTTAAAAAACTGGAAAAAAAAAAAAAAACCAACTGGAAATAGAACTGCCACATGACCCAGAAATCCCATTGCTGCGTATACACACCAAGGAAACCAGAACTGAAAGAGACACGTGTACCCCAATGTTCATCACAACACTGTTTATAATAGCTAGGACATGGAAGCAACCTAGATGTCCATCGGCAGACGAATGGCAAGAAAGCTGTGGTACATATACACAATGGGATATTACTCAGCCATTAAAAAGAATGTATTTGAATCAGTTCTAATGAGGTGGATGAAACTGGAGCCTGCTATACAGAGTGAAGTCAGTCAGAAAGAAAAACAATACAGTATATTAACACATATATATGGAATTTAGAAAGATGGTAATGATGACCCTATATGTGAGACAGCAAAAGAGACACAGATGTAAAGAATAGACTTTTGGACTCTGTGGGAGAAGGCGAGGGTGGGATGATTTGAGAGAATAGCATTGAAACATGTATATTACCATATGTGAAACAGATCGCCAGTCCAAGCTCGATGCATGAGACAGGGTACTCAAGGATGGAGCACTGGGATGACCCTGAGGGATAGGATGGAGAGGGAGGTGGGAGGGGGGTTCAGGATGGGGGACACATGTACACCCATGGCTGATTCATGTGAATGTATGGCAAAAACCACTACAATATTGTAAAGTAATTAGCCTCCAATTAAAATTAATTAATTTAAAAAAATAAATAGACACAAATATTAATGATTTAAAAAAAAAAAGAAAATTACAGACAAATATAACTGATGAACATAGATGCAAAAATCCTTAACAAAATTCTAGCAAACAGAACCCAACAACATATTAAAAAGATCATACATTGTGACCAAGTGGGCTTTATCCCAAGGATGCAAGGATTCTTCAATATCTACAAATCAATCAATGTAATACACCACATTAACAAATTGAAAGATAAAAACCATATTATTATCTCAATAGATAAAAAGAAACCATTTGACAAAATTCAACATCCATTTATGATAAAAACCCTCCAGAAAGCAGGAATAGAAGGAACATACCTCAACATAATAAAAGCTATATATGACAAACCCACAGCAAACAGTATCCTCAATGGTGAAAAATTGAAAGCATTTCCCCTTAAGTCAGGAACAAGGCAAGGGTGCCTACTCTCACCACTACTATTCAACGTAGTTTTTGAAGTTTTGGCCAAAGCAATCAGAGCAGAATCAGAAATAAAAGGAATCCAGGCTGGAAAAGAAGAAGTAAAACTCTCACTGTTTGCAGATGACATGATCCTCTACATAGAAAACCCTAAAGATTCCACCAAAAATTACTAGACCTAATTAATGAATATAGTAAAGTGGCAGGATATAAAATCAATACACAGAAATCCCTTGCATTCCTATACACTAACAATGAGAAAACAGAAAGAGAAATTAAGGAAACAATTCCATTTACCATTGCAACGAAAAGAATAAAATACTTAGGACTATATCTACCTAAAGAAACAAAAGACCTATATATAGAAAACTATAAATGCTGATTAAATAAATCAAAGAGGACACAAACAGATGGAGAAATATACCGTGTTCATGGATCAGAAGAATCAATATGGTGAAAATGAGTATAGTACCCAAAGCAATCTATAGATTCAAGGCAATCCCTAACAAGCTACCAGTGGTACTTTTCATCGAACTAGAACAAATAATTTCACAGTTTGTATGGAAATACAAAAAAACCTCGAATAGCCAATGCAATCTTGAGAAAGAAGAATGGAACTGGACGAATCAGTCTGCCTGACTTCAGGCTCTACTACAAAGCTACAGTCATCAAGACAGTATGGTACTGGCACAAAGACAGAAATATGGATCAATGGAACAAAATAGAAAGCCCAGAGATAAACCCATGCATGAATGGACACCTTATATTCGACAAAGGGGGCAAGAATACAATGGAGAAAAGACAATCTCTTTAACAAGTGGTGCTGGTGAAACTGGTGAACCACTTGTAAGAGAATGAAATTATAACACTTTCTAACATCATACACAAAAATAAACTCAAAATGGATTAAAGATCTAAATGTAAGACCAGAAACTATAAAACTCTTAGAGGAGAACATAGGAAAAAACACTCTCCAACATAAATCACAGCAGGATCCTCTATGACTCACCTCCTGGAGTACTAGTATAAAGGCAAAAATAAACAAATGGGACCTAATTAAACTTAAAAGCTTTTGCACAACAAAGGAAACTATAAGCAAGGTGAAAAGACAGTCTTCAGAATGGGAGAAATAATAGCAAATTAAGCAACTGACAAAGAATTAATTTCAAATATACACAAGCAACTCCTGCAGCTCGATTTCAAAAAAATAAACGACCCAATCAAAAAATGGGCCAAAGACCTAAACTGATATTTCTCTAAAAAAGACATACAGATAGCTAACAAACATGAAAAGATGCTCAACAGCACTCATTTTCAGAGAAATGCAAATCAAAACCACACTGAGGTACCATCTCAAGCCAGTCAGAATGGCTGCTATCCAAAAGTCTACAAACAATAAATGCTGGAGAGGGTGTGCAGAAAAGGGAACCCTCTTATGCTGTTGGTGGGAATACAAACTAGGACAGTCAGTATGGAGAACAGTGTGGAGATTCCTTTAAAAATTGGAACTAGAATTACCATATGACCAGCAATCCCACTGCTGGGCATACACACCGAAGAAACCAGAATGAAAGAGACACGTGTACCCCAATGCTCATTGCAGCACTGTTTATAATAGCCAGGACATGGAAGCAACCTAGATATCCTAAATCAGCAGACAAATGGATAAGAAAGCTGTGGTACATATACACAATGGAATATTTCTTAGCCACTAAAAAGAATACATTTGAATAAGTTCTAATGAGGTGGCTGAAACTGGAGCCCATTATACAGAGTGAAGTAAGCCAGAAAGAAAAACACCAGTACAGTATACTAATGCATATATATGGAATTTAGAAAGATGGTAACAAAAACCCTATATGCGAGATAGCAAAAGAGACACAGATGTATAGAACAGTCTTTTGGACTCTGTGGGAGAGGGCGAGGGTGGGATGATTTGGGAGAATGGCATTGAAACATGTATATTATCATATGTGAAACGAATTGCCAGTCCAGGTTCGATGCATGAGACAGGGTGCTTGGGGCTGGTGCACTGGGATGACCCAGAGAGATGGGATGGGGAGGAAGGTGGGAGGGGGGTTCAGGATGGGGAACACATGTACACCCATGGCAGATTCATGTCAATATATGGCAAAACTACTAAAATATTGTAAAGTAATTAGCCTCCAATTAAAATAAATAAATTTATATTAAAAAAAAAAAACAAGCATCCAGCCCTCATGGACTACTTTGGTGTGAGTAGCTCTGAATGTCCCCCAAACTACTCAAGCATGAGTTATTTCAGGGTTTACTAAAAGTGAAATTAATCTCCAGTCTTTTAACTGCTCATGTAGAAATGCTTCTAAATGATTAAAATTATCCTTACATTTAGCCTTTGTCTAATACTTCTGGGAAAACCAAAATTTAATTGAGTTGTGAGAAAGAAATATAACACAGGTATTGATTCAATATGAAAAAGACCTTTTATCCTTCCAAAACAATTTTAAAAATCAAAGTGGTTTGAGGACAGTTTAGCATTTTGTAGAAACTGGTAATACTCTCAAACAATACTATTATATTTGCAAACTCTATTTTCTAAAACAGAAAGCTTGGTTTGCTACTCCCTCCCTCTCTTTTTTCCTTGCATTTATTTCTGCCCTGCCTCATTCTAAAAATCAGAGCCTGCCAGTTGTCAACATAAGCACCTAGAATGTGGCACTGATATAGCAAAATATCATAAATTATATGGCTATTGATTTTCTTCTCCTGGTGTCTTCATGGTCTACTCAATACCATTGCTTCTTCAAACTGCTCAAATACCATCCTCCTCCCAAAGAAAGCAAAATGCCATGTATTTCAGAACCCTGAGAACCCAAATTTGTCTATAATGGCAAAATCACACTCACCTCCATTTTCTATTGGGTAAATAAAAACCTGTACACATCCATGATTTGAAATGGGGACCCTAAGCCATATCACATTTGGATTTTAAAGAAAGAAAAATGGACAATCATGAAATGCTTGCATGTTACATTCTTTAAGTCCCAGACTACATGTCCTGATTCTAAGTTGAATTCAGATATTCTTGACAGCCTTGGTAACTGAGGTAGAAGTGGTTTTTTTTTCTATCTTCCCAATGAGAATTCATGATGGAAAGATTCATGAGATCTAAACAGAATGTACAATTCTAAGAAGTATGTTTAATCTTTTGAAGAGACCTCTGCAGTGATCAGAAAGTTGGAGCCAATTTAGTATAAAAAATTAGAACTCTGTGACAGAGGTTGACTTTACACAGTTGAGCTAGCATCACTCTACCCAGTGTCCCTGACTCATAGCAATGCCATGGGAAACTGACTGTAAAATTGTGCAGCTGATTGAACGGACTCTGACACGGTATCTGGTCACTGTCTTCTACAGTCAAGGGATAACACCTTAGAATCTGGATCCAGGACTTAGTGATAGTCATCAATAATGTAGACATTGTCTTCTGCTTGGATAGGCTTCAGAGCTGCATTTTTCAAAGCTCCAATGTGAGAATCTTTCAATGGAATCACGCTGTAAAAGAATAACATGAGTAAGAGAAAAGAAGATCACTTCTTAAGTATGAGCAGCATATTTGTTTATGTTCATTCAAGCCAGGGTATGTGCATTTCTCAGAGCCCCATTCAAATATCCTATGAAATGAATAGTAGTTCCAGAATTGTGAATATGAAGTTACAGGAAATTATTTTTTATAAGGAGATAGAAAGTCACACCTTTCGGTTTCAAAAATCTCACACTGGTCTCTTCCAAGACACTCGTGCAATAGAACACAAAAATTTATAATCCAAGAAGACAAATACCACACATCAAATTGAAGTACTAAACCAGGATGCACAGTCTCAAAGATGGGCAGGAAATGGTTTGGCCAGTGTTTTTCTAGCTGAGGACTGTGACCCTGTAGCAAATATTATTTAGTGGTATGTATCCTGTATTTAAGATAAATACATATAAGTATACAAAATATCAGAGCATATCAGATGTAGTAAAATAGTATTGCTTCACCTAAGTGTGTTCTAGATCAGAATCAAAACTCACAGCCTGCCTTAACAGTCAAAATTAGAAAGCCATGGGTTAGGTGAGTTTTATAACATGAAGACTCACACATCAAGTGTACACAAAGGTCATTTGGGGAGTTTTGATATCAATGCTTTTTTAGAAGTTGTCTGTAGTCACTATTTTTTTACCTAAGCCTGTCCAGAAATGATATGAAATGCACTGAATCTTCACTCAGCTCCGATCTTTAAACAGATTAGTCATACATGTGTGGAAACAGCTTAGGTATCAGCAGCTCAAAATGAGTCAACCTGATATAGCTGCCTGAAAAATAACATCATGAAGAAATACATCTTTTTGCTTCGGTTTTGTTTGCTTTTCTATATTATACAGCATCTTCTATAATAAATATTTTCTTTTCTAATTAGATGATTAAAAACTGAAACTTTAAAGAAGTAAACATTGAAAGAACAAAAATGAACTAAAAGTATGTTATCATTCATGCTTTTCTGTTTGTAGGGTGTACTTATGTTTTTTCCACTCTTGGAAGCCGACAGTCAAAAACTCCTAAAAGTCTGGTTTTGGACTCTAAGAGACCTGCTGTGTGATGTGACCTTGGATGCCACTAAACATCTGTAAACCTGTTTTTTAATTTGTAAACTGAGAATAATACTACTGCCTGTGCCACAGGTTTATTACTGTGAAGGGCATGTCTGCAACATAAAATCCAGTGTCTATGGAACACTTGCTATTGCTGGAGATTATTCAAGGCGTATTTTGTGTACTGCCTTATGTGATTAGGGCCTCCCTGATGGCTCAGACGGTAAAGCGTCTGTCTGCAATGCTGGAGACCTGGGTTCGATGGGTCAGGAAGATCCCCTGAAGAAGGAAATGGCAACCCACTCCAGTACTCTTGCCTGGAAAATTCCATGAACAGAGGAGCCTGGTAGGCTACAATTCATGGGGTCGCAAACAGTTGGACACAACTGAGTGATTTTACTTACTTACTTGCTTCGTGTGATTAACTCAGATGTAGGAAAGATTGGGTACAAACATTCAATGAAAGAGAACTAAGAATAATGGATGGCAGTTAAAGAGGGACGAATTCAGAATCAAAGAAAGACTTAGCTTAAGGCCCAAGATGGACCAGATGAAGCAGTTTATATGGTTGGAAGTAGGTAGTGGTTTCCTATCTTTACAGATGTTTGGGAAAATGACTCCAGGGATGCTTACAAAGAAGATTTAATTTTTTATTGCATGAAGGTGTAAATTTGCAAAAACTGTAAATTGAAATGCCTGTGAGGCCAGACAGCTAACGTAAATGAACAGAGCAGGCTGGTTACAGAACAATAGGGGAGGTGGGAACCGTGGGGAGCTGGAAGCATGTCCCTACCCCCTGCCTTTGCAGGTCTTCAGGCTGGAGGTGTCTTCCTCCAGATTTTTACAGAGCTGCCTTCTGCTTCTTTGGAGCTCACTCACATAGCCTACTGCACTGCTCCAGTATTCCCCATGGTATTTCTCTGGAAGTTCTATAAGACCCTGCTTATTCATTTATATGTTTCCTGTCTGTTCTGCTCATCTTTTCTGAATATAATAGATTCAATACACATGCAATAAACGAAGCACTGAACTAAACAACCCATTCAAATGATCCCTGAAACAATACCTGAAATTTAGTTCACGTGCTCTAAGAGATAAGGTTTGAGGTGTTATTTCTGTAGTAGTTATGACATAATTCCAGGGAAATATAGAGATGCTTGGAGAAGGAAATGGCAACCCTGGAACCCTGTCTCCTTGCCTGGAGAATCCCAGGGACAGAGGAGCCTGGTGGGCTGCCGTCTACGGGGTCGCACAGAGTCAGACACAACTGAAGCGACTTAGCAGCAGCAGCAGCAGCAGCAGCACCATAGAGATGCTAAAATCATCACTGGAAGGTTGAACAGCAATGGAGGTGCTCTATATACTAGACTTTTCAGGATCCAGAGTATAAAATGGAGAACTTGGAAGGAAAAGAGGAGAGGGACAGAGAAATTTTCCGTATGTTTACTAGAGTAAGAACATCAAAAGGCATTACTAGCACAAACCATTTCAAACTTACCGTAGTAGCTCCACTTTGCTACCCAGGCAAAAATATCCTAAATTGAGGGGGAAATGAAGAGAAAATTAAACATGCAAGCCAAAGAGTTCATGAATTTTTTTTCAAACCAATATATTATTACGATTATTACTTTAATATGAGCAAGATCAGTGCAGCTCTCAGAGTCTAAATAAAAATGTCATTTACAAGAAAGAAAATTTTTAAAAAGAAAGAGAAAAAAATCAATCTGGACCCTAACCTGATAATTCCAGGTAACTTCTCTTGAATCTCCAGGAGCCAAGTAAGCCCCTTGGTATAAAGTATCTTGTAGGTTGAGTGTATTGACCTACATGCCCTAGCTTACATTAATGCCATTATATTTCACTGAAAAAAACCCTGAATATTGCACTTCTCTCATAGATGATAGGTTTTACACACACATACACACACAACTAGTGAAAGGCGACCAGGAGGTGTTGGATGACTGCCATCTGAAACCCTTTGTTCTTCTCCTAGCACTGAAATCATGTACCCTCCTAAATGTCTCTTGTGCTTCTTCTATTAAGTGGGTGTTATAAAACCATCAACAGTTTTAACACATAAAAATTTAAAAATTTGTTATTGATGGAATTGGAAAAGAACAAAATGGGAGGGAACAAATTTTGTATTATTACAGTGGTTTTTGACTTCCAAAATCAGCTTTACACAACCAGTGCTTATTTCTCCATATTTAATGTCTCCTATGAATAATTTAAATATCATGTTTATGGAACAGTAAATTTCAGATAAATAAAAAATAAGGAAAGAACAAGGTAAGAACCAAGGAAGTTACATGAAACTGATATCACATGGAATGTACAGCTACATGCATTTGGCTCAAGAATACTCCTGTGAGCTCAAGAATATTCCTCAATATTTCAGTCCTGAGGTGACTTACTTCTCCTAATCCAGAAAACCACAAACATGAGCAACAATGCCAAAATGGTAACAGAGATTCCAATGTAGACTCCCTGGTTGGTGCTCATCCATGTTTCTTGTGCCAGCGCCGCAGGCTACAGAAACATCAGCAGATCAAACACAAAACAGAAAAATTAAACAATCTTGTTAGAGTTACAGGCAGAAAACATTTCAGAAAATAATATACCCAGACACATTATTGTTTATTGGCCCCTGGCTAGTTCTGGATCATGAGGGGTTAAGGTACAAATGATGTAAAGTTGTAGCCTTATGATGAAATTCTAAGACAACACAAAATTCAAACTGTATTTGGGGGTGGTGGAAATGTTTACATCTTACTTGCGGTGGTATTTAGAGAAGGGTACAGATTTGTTAAACTCAAACCGTATGCGTCAAATGAGTGTGCTTTATTATTATAATTTATACATATTGTAAAAATAATAAGCTCCTTTCATAAATAATCCTCTTATGATGCTAATAAAAAACAATTTTGGTCCCTATATAAGTTGCTATGGTGGTGCTATTTGAATGTGTTCAGTTCCTGAAACTGGCCACTAATTAAAACCCTTTTTTGAACTAGAATTCAAGATTCTATGTCTTTGTAAATGGGCATGAAAGGCTGCTCAGATTCATGGCTCTGCTTAACAATTAAAATGCTGTGCAAATGGGAAAAAAATTCGTAGTGTGAGGGATCATCACGTCCTAGAGTAAACCCAAAACATCTCAGGCCATCATGCTTGCCTCCTTTACATAGCTTAATTCTAATTCTAAAGATGTCCCACCAGGTAGGTATTTGAACAGAAAGGAAGTGGAAAATCAGAGGAAAAGATTAAGTCTCAAGTCTCCTCCTGCCTAAGAGTTTAATCTCTGGAGTCAGAATCCCAGATTAACTTTTATTTAGTTGCTCTATGACCCTAGCAAGTTATTTAGCCTCTCCAAACCTCTTTTTCTGTCAAATGCAGATTAAATAGGGTTTTGGGAAAGGTACTTCAGGTACCTCGTGATAAACACTATGAGGAATACAGAGGAGGGTGGCCTAGCCTCTGAGCTGTCCTTGCCTAAACGGAAAACAGTCAGTACCTTGGGAGGGAAAAGCTGTGTTATCACCTTATTTGTGGGAGGTAAAGCAGTTAGAAAGAACACAGGGTTACAGGAAGCAGTCTTTGCTTGCTTTTTAAAAAATATTATGTTGCATAAAAACTGGAAATTATTTTAGAGTATGTAGCTCAGGATAAAGAAAGAAAAACAAAAATCAACCATAATTTCAACATCCAGAAATAGTTACTATTACCATTTTTCATTACATACACTTCTAGAATTTCATCTTTCTAGTACTTTTCTTAACAGACACAGTTACCGTATTCAATGTATACTACAGTGTAACATCATTTATTTTGTATCTATAACCTATATATACTAAATATATATATATATATTTTTTTCCACTTTTGGCAATGCTACATGGCATGTGGGATCTTAGTTCCCTGATCAGCTATCGAACCTTACTTACTTCATTGGAGGCATGGACTCTTAATCATTGGACTGTCAGGGAAGTCCCAATGCTATTTGAAAACTTAGTTTTTTCATTTAACAATTGACACTGTCTTCTCATGGCAGTAAGTACACTGCAGTGACAACATTGCTAATGGCAATAAATGGGCATGCTTAATTGATAAGTAATTAATCTCCTATTATGGAATGTTTAGGTTGTTTGTCACATTTTCATGATAATAAACAGCAGCAATGTATCTTATTTTATACATCTTTATGTATATGTTCATTCTCTCCTTAAGATGCAGCTCAAGAAGTTGACCTACTGCGTGGAAATATATGCTGCTTGGTTTCAAGATACCTGGGAGACACCTTGATATCTTCACGGTCAAGACACAAAAAGCCCATGATTGGGCTACCACCTATTGTGAACTTGCTTCTATACTGCTTATATTATATAGAAGAGATTAATTGCTACTAAATATACCTGTCCTGCAGATAACTGAGGTCAGAAACAATCTTATCATTCAGAGTGTTTGTTTCTTTTTTTTTAAACTAGCATAAGTCTGACTGACAGGACATTTACATGGTGGCAGTTCTGCTATTTAACAAGCACAAACAAATTCAGCCCATATCCATCAGATCAATCAGTACCCATATCATCAGAGTGATTAATCTTTCATATCATTCCTATGTGGTAGTGTTCTCTTTGTCACTAAGTTATGCAATATAAGGCCATTTGATGTCACATTAACCCCACTTTGCTTGAACTTGAATTTCTCTTACAATGTCCATGCTGCAACTTCTCACCACTTGCAATCAAGATTACTCTCATACCTGAATCTGTTCAAGTTTTTTGCTTCTAAGAGTTATTTGCACAAAGTGAAAGGAAAGTTGTTTCACCCAAGGGAGCCAAAAGTAAAACTCTCATTAATAAATTCTTCTAACTTACACACAAAGATGAGGTTTTGATGAACATCATGAGACTATAGTCCCTTGGATTTTTCCCAAGCTAATTGCGGGAAAAGTGTTAGAACAAATTATAGAATCACAAAGTTGTTGAAGACCTTAGGACCTTAATATGTCATCATATGGGTAGGATTTTATATAGAAAGACTCAGCAGTGGCCTCAAATTTTCTCTATAGGAGGAAAAATGGGTTGGAAAAGGATATTAGGAGGCCTATGTTTAAGGAATCACACTTTCATTGACATATTTTTGGTGGGGATGGCCCCAATGCCACTACATCAATTCAAGGCATATCATTTCTCTAACAATGATCTAAGTCTTTCCTGGTGTGTAATGTTAATTCAGTCTTGTGGACACTCCTGAGTTTTCCAAATATTCTGTCATATTGAGTGTGGCACTTTCACAGCATCATCTTTCAGGAATTGAAATAGCTGACTGGAAAAGGTCAGTTTTCATTCCAATCCCTAAGAAAGGCAATGCCAAAGAATGTTCAAACTACCGTATAGTGCACTCATCTCACACACTAGTAAAGTAATACTCAAAATTCTCCAAGCCAGGCTTCAGCAATACGTAAACCATGAACTTCCAGATGTTCAAGCTGGTTTTAGAAAAGGCAGAGGAACCAGAGATCAAATTGCCAACATCCGCTGGATCATCAAAAAAGCAAGAGAGTTCCAGAAAAACATCTATTTCTGCTTTATTGACTATGCCAAAGCCTTTGAATGTGTAGATCACAATAAACTGTGGAAAATTCTTTAAGAGATGGGAATACCAGACCACCTGACCTGCTTCTTGAGAAAACTATATGCAGGTCAGGAAGCAACAGTTAGAGCTGGACACGGAACAACAGACTGGTTCCAAATAGGGAAAGGAGTATGTCAAGGCTGTTTATTGTCACCCTGCTTATTTAACTTATATGCAGAGTACATCATGAGAAACACTGGGCTGGAATAAGCACAAGCTGGAATCAAGATTGCTGGGAGACATATCAATAACCTCAGATATGCAGATGACACCACCCTTATGGCAGAAAGTGAAGAGGAACTAAAAAGCGTCTTAATGAAGGTGAAAGAGGAGAGTGAAAAAGTTGGCTTAAAGCTCAACATTCAGAAAACTAAGATCATGGCATCTGGTCCCATCACTTCATGGGAAATAGATGGGGAAACAGTGGGAACAGTGTCAGACTTTATTTGGGGGGGCTCCAAAATCACTGTAGATGGTGATTGCAGCCATGAAATTAAAAGACGCTTACTCCTTGGAAGGAAAGTTATGACCAACCTAGATAGCATATTAAAAAGCAGAGACATTATATTTCCAACAAAGGTCCGTCTAGTCAAGGCTATGGTTTTTCCAGTGGTCAGGTATGGATGTGAGAGTTGGACTGTGAAGAAAGCTGAGCACCAAAAAATTGATGCTTTTGAACTGTGGTGTTGGAGAAGACTCTTGAGAGTCCCTTGGACTGCAAGGAGATTCAACCAGTCCATCCTAAAGAGATCAGTCTTGGGTTTTCATTGGAAGGATGATGTTGAAGCTGAAACTCCAGTACTTTGGCCACCTCATGTGAAGAGTTGACTCATTCGAAAAGACCCTGATGCTGGGAGGAATTGGGGGCAGGAGGAGAAGGGGCCGACAGAAGATGAGATGGCTGGATGGCATCACCGACTCGATGGACATGAGTTTGAGTAAACTCTGGGAGTTGGTGATGGACAGGGAAGCCTGGCGTGCTGCGATTCATGGGGTCGAAAAGAGTCGGACAACTGAGTGACTGAACTGAACTGAACTGAATGTTGATTCACTATGCCTGAAATAATTCATTCCTCTTTTCTTATTTTCTTGTCAGGAGAAACTCTGTTGTGGGTGTATATGTGTGTGTAGAGTAAAATATCACTTTTCAGGTATTTCTAACAAACTAGTGCATCTATATAGAGTTTTAAAATTAATTAAAGTATCCCTATTGAAGAGTCAAATTATTTTCTTCCTTTATTTTATAAATTAGAAAAAATCAATCTGTGGACTAATCTGACAATAATAATCTCTAAATGTAACTTTATTCCAGAAGAGACATATAAGTGAATCAGGCTAATAAAATAGGAAGGAATATACTTACAGGTTGATTGTTATGCCAATGGGGATCTGGAGACTGTGTTACAGTGCCATTTCCATCTGCTCAACAAGAAAGAAAATTAAAAAGAATTACAAAAAGATATTGAACTTCCCTGCAAGTACCAAATATTTTCACACTGTCTTCTGGGAACGAAGGGAAAGTTGAATAATCATATGGCCTAATGCTGTAGGCATCCCAAGACTAAAACCAAGTTACTAACATTTATTAATTTAAGTAGTAAGGATGTGCTTCTTAACCATTTTATCATGGACACTTTGAAAATGAACCCTTTTTTTTCTCCCTATGGGAAAAAAAAATGCATGCTCACAGAAAGTTTACTGAAATTTTAGACAAGTCAGAGTAACCCATTCTCAGAACTAGGTTAAAAATTACCAATTACAGATAAATAATCAATATTTTCATGGCAGCTCAGAAACTTCCAGTGAGTGCTCAGAGGTCATTACACATCCAAAGAGCAGAACCACTCTGTTCAAAATGAACATTACATTGGTTTTACACTCAAAATGTGAGTGAAATGCACTAAGATACCTCAAACAGGTGGCATCCAACTCCTACATTATATGCCTGTGTGCCCAGACACTGATCCAAATCTGCTTTAGAAAATATGTTACATTACTCCCAACACCAGTATACCTAAAATCCCAATATAAAAGGATATTATTTCTTCAAGTTTTGAATGTCCAAATTTTAATAGTGTTTTGAAATATCTCTTTTGTCACACAGAACATAAACTGTTGGCCTTTCTAAGCAACTATAGGTCTAATACAGAATTCTCTCTTTACTGAGTATCTATTATATACAAGCACTTTACATCCCTATACCAATTTTCTTAATCCAAAATTTTAGATGAGGTGCTGAAATGGTTGAAGTTTCCAACTCTACTAAAAGACAAGAGCCTCAGCTCATAACCACCGCACTCATTATATTCCCATTCAATGAAAATACTGCAGGTCTCAGAGATTCCCATACTACTGACAGAGTTATAATACCATCATTTTCTAATGGTAGTGAAAATGAACTAACCACATCCCCCTAAGTTCTCAAACGTTACATTACTGTATCTACAATTGAAACATTCCAACACTACTTCTTCAAGAGATAAAGACAGTACCTACAGTCTAGTCTGTGGGTATGATTTATGTTATAACCTTAAATCCTTAAGCTATAGAATGAGTGATGTAAAAAAAAATAGCAAGGACTTGAGTCAGATAAAACTTGACTTCAGTACTTCAGTACATGTCGCTTACCAATGTGACCTTGATCAATATCCTTTACATACACATTATATATATATATATGCATGTAAATGTATGTATCTATATTTCTACCTGGGGTAACCTTGAACTACAAGCTGTTGATAGCACCCGTCTCATAAAGTTGTCACATTAGATGATGCATGTAAGGTGCTTAACACCATGTTAAACAAATATCAGGTATCACAATTATGTTGCAAACATAACATTAGGAGCAATGGGGAAGGGACACCATGCAATGGATTTTCCAAATATCATGTCCTTCATTCCTTACAAACATGTAGTGAGGAATGAAACAACTTGTCCATGGGCATGCAGCTTGAAACTGCCCATGGGCGGATAGTTGAATTGGAAGCTGTTTGTCTCCAAAGTAGAACTGAATGTCCTCGTCAGTCTAACAATAGCAAGAAATAAACCTGCCTGAGATAATTAAATAAGATACTATACAACAATTTGCTGGCACATGCATCTGAAAAGGTAGCTCCAGGCCATGTGAAACCAAAACTCCTTCTGGACTAACATTCTTTGCTTTGTGAGGCTTTAACCCACTGAACTACCACTTGGACACTGTGAGGATTTGGCTGAAGGGCCTCAGTGATGCTGCCAGGACAGCAGCAGTCACAGAAGTTGTGGGGACACAGCTGCTCCAATGTCTGTTTCATGCTGGCAAGTCTACCTTGACCAGATTTTAGTGACATATTTTACAGAACAATTTCCCATTTCCTACTTTGTTCTTCCTCTTAGCATAAAAGAGTGGGGTACGGTTGCTCCACCTGCTCTAACATGTATTTTTATCTGCTTTCTCTTTGTTTTTGTGCCCAGAAACAGTTCACACCAAGGATTCCACTTTCAAAATCAAATGTCACTATTAGCTAATCCCAATTAAATCGGTCCCTCTCTGAGTCCCACTGCATGTCCATTTTCAATTAAGAGCTTCCTTGACTGATTTGCAAAGATGGCCACCCTGGGTGTATGCTACAGATTAGCAACTCCTGAGCATGATAAATCATACACACAGGTCTTACAAAGTCTGACCTTGTTTGGATGTTTCACAGGCATATGGACAAATAAGCCAGTTCTGCATTACAAAGGGGTCACATGTGGCACTCTCTAAATTTGCCACCATGGATAAAAGAGTTAGCTGGAAAAGATGACAATTCAATATCATCTTTCTCCATTATAGGAAAAACAGACTAATCTTACATCTCAAAAGAATATGGACTTTCCAAAACAAGGGAGAACTGGGAGACTTTTGGAGTGGAATAGCACAATCCTAGTGGGACCTGCCTCTTTGGTTCTGGTGTCCATGTCTTCAACCCAACGCAAAGTGTCCATGTGAAATGAAAGCTCAACAAGGCAGCGGGGGAGACTCCTGGCTCTGTGTAGTTTCTGGGGCTTAGAGGAAGCATAAACAGGTGACCAGTTTGGTCTGGACTAGTTAGGATTTAATTGTTTTAAGGCTCTGTCCAGGGAAGTATGCCTAGAAATAAGTTTAAAGGCAAGGCTCATTCATTTTAATTAGAAAAATGTGGATATGTATGTAGATGGTCCCAAATCATACAAGCTGCCTATGTCACTCAAATGTACATATTTCCAGACATTCTAAGTAACAGTCATAATGGCCACTCTATCACTTACCCTGTAACTGTGTCCCAAGATCTTTATCTCAAATAATGCTTGTAAGAATAAGTGATATTCCATCCATTTTCCAAAGGATAAAACCAGATTCAAAGAGGGTAATAAGATATTTGTTTAAGTTTCATAGCTGAGTGGAATAGTCATATGGCATTGAAGTCACTCTTCTCTTATTTCAGAATATGTGCTCTTAACAATGTGCTAATACTTATCAAAATTTGAAAGCTCCCAGGTGTTCAGGAAAGAAACTGAAGTTACCTGTTAAACAAGAGTGCCATGGTGAGCTGGTTATGTTTGTTTCATACACGGTAGTAGGCTGGGTTTCTGCTGTCTGAGTTGGAGAAGATAAAGAAGCTATAGGAATGACAAGAACGGAAAAATAGTGTTCAATTGGTGGAGGAAAATTTATACCCCCAGCAGAAATAACAAACAAAACTAAATCAGAAATTACCCTTTGACTCTTTCTTAGAAATATATTAATAGATGCCCTTGACGTATTACCCTGCTATGTAGGCATTTCATTATCATGAATAAATCTGATGTAGATAATGATCTGAGAGCTTAACAACAGAATTAATTATTTCACTTTTTATACTTCTTTTGTTTTTCAGTTGTTAAGTCATGTCCGACTCTTTGCAACCCCATGACTGTAGCATGCCATGCTTCCCTGTCCTTCTCTGTCTCCTGGAGTTTGCTCAAACTCATGTCCATTGAGTCAGTGATACTGTCTAACCATCTCATTCTCTGCCACCCTCTTCTCCTTTTGCCTTCAATCTTTCCCAGCATTGTAGTCTTTTCCAATGAGTCAGCTGTTTGCATAAGGTGGCCAAAGTATTGGAGCTTCAGCTTTAGCATCAGTCCTGGGGTTGTCATAAGAATTAAGGAGCTTAATACTTATAAAGCAGTTAGCATGTTTCCTGACATTGGAAACAGAGTAAGCATTAACTTCACTGAAATCTTATCCTCAAGTTTTGGGTTAGGCTTCAAAATGGATTAAATGTTTTCTATTCAGAGCTCCTTGTAAGACAGAATCTGATTCACTTGGCCCTGTTCTGGCACCCTTATTTTTTCCTCATAATTCTATGTTAAACTGGGCTGAATGCACCATCCTTTGTAGATGTCCATGACCAGTGGTCTGGCTTTTTTTTTTTGCTATTAATGATTCCTTTGAGAATCTAATAAAACCCACAGATCCCTCTCACTCTGAAAATGCTTAAAGATACAAAAGATGAATATAAGAGGGTACAAGTGGTTCACAGATTCTGTGAAGCCAGGTTTGGAAACCTGTTAAGAATCCTTACCCTAGATTGTACATCTGCCTTAACATAGTGCCCTGGATGTAGTATATCCTCTCCTTTAAAAACTCTTGCACTTAGAAGTACTTTTGCTTACCTGGCTGGAGGTCCCTTGTGGGTGCTGGCACTGGAAGAGAAGTAGAGGACCTCGTTGTCACTGGAGCAGTGGTGACCGTCAGGTTTGGAGTGGTGGTGTTGATTGTTGATGGCATAGCAATGGTGGTGGTTGTTGGAGCAGTGGTGACCACTGTGGTTGGAGTAGTGGTGGTGCTGGTTGTTGAAGTTGTGGTGGTTGTTGTTTGGGGGGTAGTAGTGGTGGTTGTTGGAATAGTGGTAGTCGTTCTTGGAGTAGTAGTGATGGTTGTCTTTCTTGTAGTGGTGGTTGTTCTTGGAGTAGTGGTGGTGGTTGTGGTGGTTCTTGGAGTAGTAGTGGTGGTTGTTGTTGTAGTAGTAGTAGTGGTGGTGGTGGTGGTTGTTGTAGGTGGAGCTAGAAATCAACATGAATTCAGGGATTCATTAAGCGGCAGGAAACAAGAGACTAGTGCTGGGCCTGTGCACCAACACAACCAAGGAGACTGTCCCCAGGTAGAACTCAGCACTTATCTCCCATGAACTCCAAGTTCTAGTCATTGGTCAACTAGAACCTGTGACTGAGGAGGGAGTTTAGACACGGTCACAACAAGGCAACAGCTGCACTTAAAGGATGATATTGCGGGAGTGTTGATATTAAAAAATGACACATGGGATTTGTGTTGAAGCACTTTGTAAAGACCAGTCATACATATCAGATTTACATATCTTCATAAACATCTGTAAGGGAGAGAAAAAGTGTCTAGAGCATGAAGCTATCTTTGTCCACTCAGCAGTACATGACTAGAACCCAATAGTAGTTCTCAAGGACCAGAATATTGACCAAGTAAATAGTATTTGCTTCTGTCAGTTCTAAGGGTACCCCCCCAACATATCTGCATCCTAAATGTGGATTAATCCACATCATTAACATACGCTGGATAACACAGATGCCATTTGTCACCTGGGAAGCCCTGAAAACAGTCATAGATCGTATATACATGAATGGATGGGGCTGTGTTCTAATAAAACTTTATTTATTAAAAAAAAAGTGTTGGTGAGCTTATTTTATAATCTGATCTGGTCCTATGACTACTGTTTGCTGACCTGGGTCTAATAGTGTAGTTAAAGATTTTGAAGAACAGTGCAGTCTCCATCCTCTCCCTTCATTTTGAAATGAAAGCAAAAAAAAAAAAAGAAGAAGCAAGAAAAAAACCTGATCAAAGGAGTATAACAAGGAGGAAATTTAATCAGTTTGTTTCACTAACGTGTCTTGCTCAGGAGTAAATATTTCCTAAGCAAGAAGGTAGGAAACTAAGGCTAGGAAAAGCTGCTGAGGAAGAGCACTAGGAGAGGTTGAAAGTAAGCGCACTCTGTGAAAAGTGCAAGAAAACTTAAGTAAAGTATTGGGTTGGAGGCAGAGAGTCATTTTGGCTCAGTTATGAACCCGTTTCCCACTGGACACAGCGGTAAATTTGCAAATATTCATCTATTAAAGAATTTATAAGCACTATAAATGTCCCCTATTAATTTCTTTCTTCTGCCAGACCATTCATATAATTTCACAACTCCAAAAATAATCTCTTCTCCACACACAGCTTTCTGCCACATTTGTATAGTCCCAGATTCTTTTGGCTGTCTTAAATTGACTCTAAGATGTTTCCCCAGAGTCAGCTATTTTCTGCATCAGAATTGACCTTCTTTTACTTGCCTTCATCAAATAATCTAAGTGTCCTTGATGAAGTTAGGAAAAATTATGAAGTTGAAATATCAATTTCATTTAGATTAAAAAAGAGAACTAGCTTATAAAGGCTCTGAGTATTGAGTTCTGTTTTCATTAGAAACTTTAGTGGGAGAATACTTACTATAAAAGAGTACCAGAAACCAGGAAATCCTTAGAACCTGCTCCTTTCACCAAGTGGTAAGAAAAATTAAAATGTCTACATCAACATAGAAAAACATAAACTTCCTAGATTTTGCATTTCACAAAATTCTTAAAAGCCAAAAGTGAACAGCTCATGAGATGAAAATATTCTCATATGGCAATAGGGCGATTTTAATTTTTAAACAAGCCATTTAGTGATATGATGTGAGTGAAAGTAAAAGTCACACAGTTGGGTGCAACTCTTTGTGACTCCATGGACTATACAGTTCATGGGATTCTCCAGGCCATAATACTGCAGTGGGTAGCCATTCCCTTCTCTAGCAGATCTTCCCAACTCAGGGATCGAAGCCAGGTCTCCTGCTTTGCAGGCTGATTCTTAACCAGCTTAGCCATGATATGGTGTGAATTCTGCTTCAAAAAATCCAAGGGCAGAGGCAGGGGATGAAACTATACAGGCTCTTTCAATGTATATGCCACAAAATCGCATTGACAATTGTCAAAACCAAATGATACATCTATTTGACAGGACCTTATGTTACCTGTTTTGTATGTGTGAAACTCTCTCTGAGTCTTAAACTCTTAACAAAGAATATTTGAAAATTCTCTGAAGAAATGACCTCAGAGAAAAGGTCAGATTTTCAAGAAGAAGAAATTCAGCTCCATAAAAATACTCACTATATCTCAGTGTGGAACAGTGAATGCTTTTTCATGAACCAACTACTATTCCTGAAGCACTGCTCAGGAGACAGTTTGCTGACTGGGAAGATCCTCTAGCCTATGGTCTTGAATCAAGGTTACTCAACACTTCACTCTATACAAATACAAGATAGTCTTAACACTTCACTCTACACAAATACAAGATATTCAGTTGAAGAGTTATTAGAAAACAAGATCATAGGGAACTTTTCTTTCCCTACTAAAGGGAAAGAAAGTTAATATCAGACAGAAAAACTCTTATTTCTGGGAACCCACAGGAAGTGATCAAAGAAGTAGGAAGATAAGCTCACCTGGATTTACCCTCAACTCTAGGGTGGTTTTTATGTCATTGAACCACCCTCTCACCTCAATTCGGCAACAATACAAGCCACTGTCAGACAGGGCAGCATTGTTTATGGTCAAAGACACATCTCTTCCACCAATATGTCCATTTAGCTGGTAACGTCCATCCCTCCGATAGGTGACTCTGTAACCATCAGTCCAGATGATGTTAGTTCCGCAATTAAGCCAAGGACATGCCCCTCGGCCCCAGCACATGCTTGTGACTTCACCATTATAGTAGCAGGGTAGAGTGACAGACTGACCCGCCACTGCAGTCACTCGGGAGTAAGAGGTTACACCATCTGTAAATAAAGAGACACCAGAGCATGCATCTCAAAATTTTAACTTTAATTTTATTTTCATTTTGTTCTTTATATGGTTTATGTGGTTTGAAATTATCTAACCATATTTTGAGTTTTTGAATTTAATATATGCATTTTTCTTGTAAACATATTCTTTAGCAGTGTTATTATTAACCAGATATATTTGAGGATGAAACATCTTATAAACATTTTTCTGTATTCAGGATTACTTCCTAATAGGACAGATTTATGAGAGAAAGTATCAGGATAAAGGGCAGAAATATGTTCAGTCTTTTGGTGAATATGATTCCAATTCCTCTCCAAAAGGTGTGAAACAAACAACACTCCAGTAATGCATCAGTGTGTGTGCATTTCATCCTGTGTTTGACAGGTATCTGCTTACTAAATGTTAATACATACAGGTGGCTTTTCCTCTCCCCTAGATTCAATCACAGTCTCAGTTGAAATCTGATTTAAAAACTGTATTGCGTCTAAAATTTTGATTTTCAATTTCATTGCAAATTTTTAAATGGCTATGCAAAAAATTTCACCTCACAAATCTTCTCTAAGTTAAAGAAAAAACAGCGAATATTCTACTTACAGCATCATTGGCTAGAAGGCAGAAGCCGAGTAAATTCTTTAGAAATCAGTTTTTAGAAAAAAGGGTTTATAATACTCTCAGAAGGAAATGAGGCTTATAATGGGCTTTGTTGGTTTTGTTTAGTTGTTAAGTTGTATTGGACTCTTTGCTACCCCATGGACTGTAGCCCGCCGGCCTGCTTTGTTCCTGGAATTTCCCAGGCAAGAATACTGGAGTGGGTTGCCATTTCCTTCTCCAGGGGATCTTCCCGACTCTGGGATCAAGCCCATGTCTCCTGCATTGGTAGGTGGATTCTTTACCACTGAGCCACCTGGGAAGCCCAGCATGGGATTTAGGATGATTAAAAAACATTCAAGCAGGGATCCCTTCTTGTGAGTTGATGACTGTCCTGCAATGGAGCACTGTCCAGTTAGCCAGGGGAAATCAAACAATTGGACAATATTCATTCAAATAGTAAACTTTACCTCTTAAACACAAACAGGCAGGAAAACTCTCTCCTGCAGTAGTGGTTTAAAACACTGTATTGCCAAATGAAGTCTGAGTGGTCCTTAAAAGAAATCTGAGATTCAACAACCAGTCATAGTTAGAACTGGATTGTAAGTCTGGGAAATGCTCTGGGAATAAAACATTCATTGTTACATAAAATAAGTCTAGTTTTCATTACCGTAATTCTGATTATATTTAACTTTGCTTAATATCATTTTTGAATTATAAAGGTAATTTATGCTGATTATAGAAATTTGTTGCAGAATATAATTTTAAAATGTACTTTTCCTCATATTCCTACCTCTAGAGATTTTTTTTAATGATTATGTTTATTCCTAAAAATTTCCCCTATCTCACAGAATGTTAAGATATGAGATAAATACTTGTTTTTATTAAAAATTAAATTTTTTTGTTTATTCATTAAAAAAAATTTTTTGGCCACACAGCACCGCATGTGGGATCTTAGTTCCCCCACCAGGGATAGAACTTGTGCTTCCTGCATTGGAAACACAAAGTTTTAACCACTGGAAATCCAGGGAAGTTAAAATATCATTTCTTTTTAAAAGAAACAGTTACACATGGTTAAAAAAATCAAAAAGTACAAAAGGTACAATAAAGGACTCGTCTTCTTCCCACCTATCCCCATTTCGTCTTCCTACCCTCGTCCACAGTTACGCTTTCTTAAATATACTTGAGTAGTTCGTGCATACACAACCATCTACCTACTCTTTTTTTTAATTTAAACACAAATGGCAACATAAGCTGTACTGTACTGCAGCATGCCTTATTCACCTACCCATAGATTTTTAAATTCTTAGCATTAAGCAATTTCTTTCGCTTAAATTTTCAGCTTGGTTCTTTGCTCACTAGTGGATCCCATTACCTTTGACAAAGCCCTAGGTGTTAACATCTACCTTCCTCCACCGCACCCACACACCCCCTACACCAAACCGACATACCCCCTTCGCCTCCCCCTACATCCTTGGGGTTCCAGAGCACAATCCACTTACTCACTTACCTGGCAGGAGTAGGAGGCCCAGGATGGCTACCCAAGGATGCATGATGCTATTGGCCTGAAGGAAAGAGAAAGCAGACTGCTTGGTGTGGCCCTCAATCAGATGGGATCAGAACAAGTCTTAATTCTCAGATGGCAGCTTCTCCTTTCACCCTTACAGGGTGAATCCCACAAGCCTGCCTGCTGGAAGCAAGACCACACTTGCAAATGCTTCCGCTCTCTGTCTGCTCCAGGTGACTGAGAGCTCTGCCCCTTCCAACAGACAGGCAAGAGACAAGGGAGAGGAGACAAGGGAGCAAACACAAAGGAAAGGAGAGGAAGGCTCAGCGGGGACACCAGAGCAAAGCCCAGACTTCCCATGGCAAAGCTACACTTATCCTTAGCCTTGAAGATGAGTCACCTGGCTTTCTGGCGAGAGAAGGATACTTCTTCCCTTGTGGTCACAATGGCTACTCCCCAGCCTTAGTCAAACAATCAAATGTCCACTGAGCTAAGAACTCAGAGTTGTGAGTTTCACTTATGGCTCAGGAGACTGCCTCTCAGATAGCTCTGAGGAACCACGCCCAAGAGGGGTGGAGAGATAAGCTTATATGTGATTGTGGAGAACAATCAAACATCTCAGTAGAAGGTTGCCACTAGATACAAGAAACAAATACCTCAATTAATGCCTTTAGCATTTTTCTAAGTACAGGAAGATGAAACTTGGATTCATAAAAATTTTCTCCTGCAAACATCTAACTATCTGAAGGCTTGTTTTACCAGTTTTCCCAGAGCACAGAGGACTTCTTTTTGGATCACTGCACTGAATTCCTTTCAGGGTAAATGGAGTATCAGTGACTACAGGGGCTAGTGACTTAATTCTTACAGATCCAGATGGCTAGAGACACTCCTTAGCTGCCAGTGCCCCCTCATGGTCATAAATTCAACCATGATTTAGGAAGCAGCTCATGGCCACTCTATCCCATAGTGCAGAGAATACCTTTTCTCAGTCAGGCCAGTATTCTGATGATCTTCAGTGTGGTATTACTGGACTAGGCACTGCTAAGAGTAGACAAAAGTCTTTGGACCACATGTCTTTCAAATCTGTTTCAGTCCAAGCAGAATCCCGTGTTGCTTCTTCCTGTATATAGAGCTACACTATAACAATCTTGAGTTCATAAATAAATATACACATGTGTAGCTCTTAAACAAATGTATATATCCAAGTTGCCTAGTCATCATTTTTATCAGAGACTTAGTCACACATTTAGTAATGCAAGAAATCACAATCTTGTAAAATAGGCAAATGCAAATAACATACCTAGTAGCATTAATAGGGTCATAAGTAAATATTCAGGCCAAGAGTTTCAATTAGGTGTGATCCAGTATATTACCAGCTCATCTGACTCAATCTGTCCTGTACAAATCACTGTCTTAAAGGTAATGAAATACTTGTATTGTTCACAAGGCATCCAGCCTAACCCTCTAGTGTTATTAGGCTGATTATCCTTAGTTTAACTGTTCCCAATGTAAGGGAGCTTTTAAGCTTAAATGATTTAAATAACCTGGTGGGAGTCATATAAATCCACCCTGTAACTGAAGGAGGGTCCCTCCTAATAATAAGGAAGTTATATTTGCTGACTGAAATTTAGTTTGTTATTATTCAGCTTGAGTAACTTTAAAGGAAAATTCATATTATAACCATGGTCAGAGAAAGCACCATTGATTGGCCAAGTGAGGGAGTTCTATCTAGGAATATCAATAGTACCCAAACAGAACTATAGCTTTCTTCTGGAATCAATTTCCTAAGGGTCATCCAATTAGACCTGTGGAGAGGAGAAATCCACCAAGGTAACCCAGAAGTACTAGATTAGGTAACTGATCATAAGCCTAATAATTGGATTAATTTTTAAACTCTGTGTGAGACTTATACCATGATAAAAAAAAAACATGCATTTATGAAAAGGTACAAGTAATTATCAAAAATAATTATATAATTATATCCATATTTCTATAATTATATAATATGACATTATTATCTAATGTAACTATTATGCTGAAAACACTATAACTAATCATACAGGTCAGATCGGGAATCTAGGGATAGCTGTCCACTTCTGATGTTGTCTTCTCTTTGTCTTGGTGTGAGTGTAGATTCTCCTCTGTTTGAACTTTGTTTTAAGGTGAGTCTAAGGACTCCAGTGCAAGAAATCATCCTAAGTGGAAAATACAAATCCAAAAATCAATTTCTTTCGTTTGTTCTGTTCATGAGCTAATCAAGAGTATCTAACAAGTGTCCTTTGATCGAGGTTGGAGACAGTCCTTTAAATGATGCCTTTCCAAAATGCATAATTTTCTGGTTATAGCTCAAGCGGCATCTGATATTCATTCATAGACAAATTACAGTGATAAGATTCAAAAACAAACCTACAGTATCCTTTTAATAATTCAATCAATCTTTACAAATATGTAAACCAACAACAGGGGTCTATCTCCAAAGTGAGTCTTGGTCAGTAAGTACAGACCAAAATTAACAATACTAGAATTTAATATCCATATATGTAATTTTTCTGTCTAAAATTATGCTGACATCTATCAAATATAGTGAAATTAAGAATAATTTTTTTGCAAAAATAAGTCTGCTTTCAGTAAACTTGGCCTGATTACTTATGTAAGTGTAATTGATCATACAATCCTTTTAAAAATTGGTTTAAGTTGAACATTAATAAAGAATCTCAGCTCTTGGGCTCGGATCTAGGTTGCGTTAACATGGCGAAACGCACCAAGAAGGTCGGAATCGTGGGCAAATACGGGACCCGTTATGGTGCCTCCCTCAGGAAAATGGTGAAGAAAATTGAAATCAGCCAGCACGCCAAGTATACCTGCTCTTTCTGTGGCAAAACCAAGATGAAGAGAAGAGCTGTGGGCATTTGGCACTGTGGTTCCTGCATGAAAACAGTAGCTGGTGGTGCCTGGACCTACAACACCACTTCTGCTGTCACAGTAAAGTCTGCCATCAGAAGACTGAAGGAATTGAAGGACCAGTAGAAGCACCACCATTTGATAATGTTGCTAGCCTATAATAAATGGGTTAATTTATGTAACAAAAAAAAAAGAATCTCAGACTGAATTTTTAAAAGGCTTCTTTCTTAAGGCGAGAAAAGTCATCCCAAGGGCATGCCATCAGATCCTACCTGTGATACCTATAGATCTGGATTAATTTCTCTCTTCTCAGTGTTCCAGAGTGTCTTCAGATTCCTACAACTGTCAGGAGGTGGACTTTCTTATATACTTGATAAGTCTGCTAGCAACCTAAGGGTTTACAATTTTGGAGGGATCAGGTGGAAATAAAAGATAAATGTTTCAATTTTGCTTACAAAGGTATCACTAACCAAATTGCTGTAAGTCATAATTAGTTTAAGGGGAAAGGTTTCCTTACATCTGGAAAACAAATTAACAAGCAGTAATATCTCAGACCAGAAAAACCATAAAATCTGTAACAAAGTTCATCAGTTCACTGAGTCCTATGTAACTAATTCTTTATCTTTTGTTAGCAGTTTAAAATCTTTTTAAAGCCTGCACTTGTTAAAAATCCTTTCTGTGAATATTCTTGAAAATGAAGCATTTTTGCAAAGGTATCAGGATCAAACAATAACTGAACAACAAAGATTTTTAAAGACATTGTTAAAGATCCAATTGTAATGCAATTGGCAAATTTTTTACTCCTGTGACAGAACGCTTTAAGATAACAATCAGAATTAAGACTGATAACATTTTACTAAGATACCAGATTCCTAGGAATTCCAATAATTTCTAGAGTTTCTAAAACATTTTCCTGTCCAATATAGCCTAAAGATGACGTTTATCACCATCCCTTTGACATGCTTCCCATGCAATCTAACATACTCTATAGGCCTAGTTAGTTTAATATTTTTATCTTTGATAAAGAGAGAAAACAATTCCCTTAGGTGTTTCAGGACCTTCTGGAAAATCTCAAAGTAAGCTAAAGGTCAAATGAACTTCAAGTAGAATTTGATCTCTCACAAGTTTGCCAAAAATATCGAAAGACTTTAAAAAAACACTTTGTCAGGTGGCATCAGAGATCACTGTGAAACAATACTTATTCACTTAACCAAGAAACAATAAAATATTTCAAAGGCAAATACAGAAAGTTATAAAAAATTACTTAAAATACAAAGAAAGTTAACAATCTGTTACAAAAGGCAGATCAATATTCTTAAGAAAACTCTTCCCTCTTAATAGAGAGAAATCAAATTCAGGTTTTGTGCCATTTTACCTTTAATATTGAAATTCATTTGCCCAATTAAATTAATTCTAACCTTAATTCTGCCCAAACATAAAATCCTTTCTAGTTTCTTTTTTCCTCTCAACCCTACACATTTCTATACTTATAATAATCTGTGTCTTCTTTCTTATTTAGAAATAACTAGCATTAGAACCAAATTATTTTCTTTTTCCTTAATAAAATGCATTTTTATTTCCTATATCTTCTTATTTGCATACAAAGCTGCTTTCCATATTAACTTTATGGTCTAATACTTAGAATTATTAAAATTTTAAAAATACTTATTTATTTGACTGCATTGGGTTTTCATTGGGGCATGCAGAATCTTTAGTTGCAGCATGCAAACTCTTAGTTGGGGCACATGGGGTCTAGTTCCCCGAGGAATCAAACCCAGGCCCCTGCATTGAAAGCACAGAATCTTAATCACTGAACCGCCAGAGAAGTCCTGAAATTATCCACTTTCAAAAACCTTAATTTCTAGTGAAAACTGAGAAGCAAGCAATTACATACTGTCTTTTACTTTAGCATCCCATAGACTGGCAAACTTGAAATACTATTTATAAAAACTCAACATGAAAAGACTAAGATCGTTCAAAATTGGGAAAGGAGTACATCAAGGCTATATATTGTCACCCTGCTTATTTAACTTACATGCAGAGTACATCATGTGAAATGCTGGGCTGGATGAAGCGCAAGCTGGAATCAAGATTGCCAGGAGAAATATCAATAACCTCACATATGCAGATGACACCACCTTCATGGCAGAAAGCAAAGAGAAACTAAAGAGCCTCTTGATGAAAGTGAAAGAAGAGAGTGAAAAAGCTGGCTTAAAACTCAATGTTTGAACAGTGAAGATCATGGCATCTGGTTCAATCACTTCATGGCAAATAGTTGGGGAAACAGTGGAAATAGTGACAGATTTTATTTTCTTAGGCTCCAAAATCACTGCAGATGGTGACTGCAGCCATGAAATTATAAGACACTTGTTCCTTGGAAGAAAAGCTATAACCAACCTAGACAGCATATTCAAAAACAGAGACATTACTTTGCCAGCAAAGGTATATCTAGTCAAAGCTATGGTTTTTCCAGTGGTCATGTATGGATGTGAGAGTTGGACCATTAAGAAAGTTGAGTGCTGAAGAGTTGATGCTTTTGAACTGTAGTGTTGGAGAAGTCACTTGAGAGTCCCTTGAACTTCAAGGAGATCCAACCAGTCAATCCTAAAGGAAATCAGTCCTGAATATTCAATCGAAGGACTCATGCTGAAGCTGAAGCTCCAATACTTTGGCCACCTGATGTGAAAAACTGACTCATTAGAAATGGCACTGATGCTGGGCAAGATTGAGAACAGGAGAAGAAGGGGACGACAGAGGATGATATGGTTGGGTGGCATCACAGATCAACGAACACACGTTGGAGCAAGCTCTGGGAGTTGGCGATGGACAGGGAAGCCTGGTGTGCTACAGTCCATGGGGTTGCAGAGCCAGACACAACTGAGAGACTGAACTGAATATCGTGGCATCCAGGCCTATCACTTTATGGGAAACAGAAAGGGGCAAAGGTAAACAGTGATAGATTTTCGTTCTCAAGTACCAAAATCATTGTGGACGGTGACTGCAGCCATGAAATTAAAAGACACTTGTTCTTTGGAAGAAAAGCTATGACCAACTTAGTGTATTAAAAAGCAGAGACATCCCTTTGATGCCAAAGGTCCGTATAGTCAAAGCTGTGGTTTACCCAGTAGTCATGTGAGAATAGGACCATAAAGAAGGCTGAACACTGAAGAACTGATGCTTTCACATGGTGGTGCTGGAAAAGACTGGAGAGTCCCCTGGACTGCAGGAAGATCAAACCAGTCAAACCTAAAGGAAATCAACCCTGAATATTCATTGAAGGACTGATGATGAAGCTGAATCTCCAATACTTTGGCCACCTGATGCAAAGAGCTGACTCATTGGAAAGGTCCTGATGCTGGGAAAGATTGAAGACAAAAGGAGAAGAAGGTAGCAGAGGACGAGATGGTTAGATAGCATTACCAACTCAATGGACATGAATTTTAGCAAACTCTGGGAGATAGTGAAGAACAGGGAAACATGGTGTCCTGAAGTCATGGGGTCTCAAAGAGTTGGACTAGACTTAGTTACTAAAGAACATAATTTCTAAAATACATGTGCTTTCTTAGAGAAATGTCTCAATGTGGCACCAAATGCATTTATTAATAGTCTTGAATCTTTAGTTTCTCTGCAAAATGATGTCTACATTCAGTAATTAATGTTTCAGCTACCTTGTTTAATTTGGAAGGGGACTTGATATTTAATAAACTTTCTACATTCAATTTAATGTAGGAAAATTCTAAAGTTTCAAGTTGCCAAATTTTAGAGAGACTAGTTATAAGCAGACATTGCTAAAACATGATTATATCTGAAGAATTTACCTAAAACTTCTTATCTCATTTACAGTTAACAGACTTATATTTTATAAAAAAATTTCATCATACCAAGTTATTTTTCTTGCTGACAAGAAGATCTTATTATAGTAAATCTAGGTATAATAAAAGTATTACATTTAATGTTGATGGCTCTAAAAACATGTCTATATTAATTAAACTGACACATTTTTACTTTTACTTCAAATATTAAATACTGAGTATTTCTTAGTTCACATGAGCCTAAAATTCATTCAGGTTAATTTCTTTTATATTTCTGAGAATCTATGTGAGTATTTAATTTTCTTTAAGTCAGGTGAATAGAATTCATTTACAAGTTAAATTTGGTAATGCTCTCCAGAGGTAGACATATCATATCAATAAGGCTCACACAGACATACAGACAGATACAACTGGAGATTTCATAGCTTCATTTTTAAAACTTAGTCATGAATCAGGTATTACAATAACTAACGGTTGGAATAAGTTGTTTACTTGCCCGGATTTTAAAAAGGTTTCTCCCTTTTTTTTCTTAGTCTCAGAAATTAGAGATGGCCTAGATACTAGTTCCTGAGGGCCCTGGTAAAGTCTTTACATCTCAAGGCACCAGAAGAGAAATGCAAACTTCTCCTAGGAGGAACAAGTCCAACTTCCCTCCTAATCAGCCAATCCAGATTTTTACAGTCTCTTTCAACCAAACTCCCAGACCCCCAAAGTCTTCCAACTTTGGGGAGCTGGGGGAGAGGGGAGCAGCTATCAATTATATACTGCCAAATAAAACTCAGGATCATCAGTCAATAAGCAGGAGACGTGAGAACCAAGAAAGGTCTACTCAAATTCATCTGGACTCGTCGAGGATGAAGACAGACACAAGAGACCCTGCTGGTCTTGGAAGTACCAAGGGCTCTTGATCCTCATAAAGTTCAAGCAAAGGAAAGTCTGGTCTGTGTCTCTTCATGGCCCCCGAAACGGACAACTGAAATAATAATGCACAGTGTACTTGTGAGTTTCTGTTTTATTTGGAGACTTACTGAGTACAAGGAGATGGCCTCTCAGAGAGCTCTGAAGAACTGCTCTAAAGAGGTGGGGTGGAGGGAGGGGATGTCGGCATGTCTGTGATATTGAAGCTGTGCCGTCAAGGGCACACAGTAGAAGGTTGCCAGTCACAAGGAACAGACATCTCAGTTAACTGGTTTTAGTGCTTTTCTAAGGATGGAAAGATGAAAGAAATTAGGATTCATAAAATTTTCTCTCAAAAATATCATCTGAAGGCCCATTCTGCCAGTTTTCCCAGAGCACAGAATGCCTCATTCCTGATCTCTGCCCTGAACTCCTTTCAGGGTGTGTTGAAAGTCAGCTATTGTGGTGGCTACAGATTCAATCCTGGTAGAGCCAAGTGGGGAGCAACATTCTTTAGAAGCCACAAGAATTAAGCAAAAATGCAAATAATTACACCTACCCATTCATTCTACAGGATGTCTCAGGCCACATCTTACTGAGTGGTATCAGGAGAATGTTTCAGGAAGCAGAGTCTGGACTAGACAGGTTCAGATCACAGCTCTGTCACTAGATTTCCTCATTTGGAGAATAGCACTGAAAATACTTGCTCTATCTCTATTTTATAAAAGTTCATAAGAATTTTTATTATGAGAAACAAGGCTGTGGGAGCCCTGGCTGGGGGTGCTTCAGTCTGAAGAAGGCCTTGGTTGGAGGAGGTCCAAGTCTTAAAGCTTCCTCGCCCTACTTGAGCACAAGCACCCTCCTGTTGCTGAGCCTTCACATGCTGTGCCCTGAACTACTTGCTAAAAGTCAACTCTCCCATAAAACCAAGAGGTATGATTATATGTCTATAATAGTCCTCCAAGGGGTCGCAAAAAGTTGGACACAACCGAGCAACTAAGCACAGCGCAGCTTTATGGGCTACGCAGGGGAATTCAAGGAGGCGACGAGCGGCGTTCTGCCAAGGAGTAGCGTATTTCTGGATAGACGCTTTCCTCTTTTTCAGTGCCTCTATACTCTTGGAGGAGACACTCTTGACCCCACTTCAATCAGCACCAAAGGCTAGGGGAGAAAATCTGAAAGGCCTCATACAAAAGTAGGCCATGCCTTATTTATCTGGGAGACATGGCCAAAGCCCAGTATATCAGTGATAAAAATGTTCTAATTTAATTCAATTCTAACACTCTTATTAATAATATATTGACAGTAACATGGCATGATTCATTGCCTCAAGGAAGAAAAATATCCAGAATTGTGCAATCAGGCAGAGACAGGGATAAGGAAGCAACTAATAAAATTGGGCAGAATGATAAAAATGATAAACTTATAATTGGACTACATCACTACCTGACTTACAACCCTCCTATGGTTCTTTCAGGGAAAAAAAAAAAATCTAACTCCTTACTCAGATTTACAAAGCCCTAGCCCCCGCCAATGTCTCAGATTTCTTTTACCACTCTCTCCTTGCCCATAGGACTCCAACAACTGGAGTTCCTTCAAGTGTTTCCCTACTTTAGGACCTTTTCCCGACTGATGCTTCTCCCTAGATCCCAATTCTTTCACCCCATCATTTTCAAATTGCTCCTATTCATTAGGATCCCTGCTTAAATCTCACCTTCTCAGACAGTCCCTTGGCCCTTCTATCTAAAGTAGCCAACCAGTCAATGCCTTTTATTCAGTTCTCTGCATTTATTTACCTTGTTTCCTATGATGCATTTGTGTGTGAGAGAGAGAGACAGAGAGAAAGAGAGAAATCGATCTCTCCTCCCTCTTCTACAGTAATATCCAATAGAACTTCCTATGATGCTGAAGCTCTATGGGTGTTGTGCAAGCACTTGTACTGTGGCCACTACAATCAAAGAATTAATTATTTCTTCCATTTAACGTGATTTATATTTAAGTTTAAATAGACAAACATGGTTGCTATGTTGGATGGCACTCGACATAGACTATAAATAAACCCCTTCAATGTAGGCCTCCCCCCTTTCATTCTCTATCCCTGAAAACTTGTTAGGGATTTGACAGGTATTGACTGAATAAAGTATGAAAGTACAATGGCACAGAGAGAGACTGTTCATTGGCAGGGGCTGGGGTTTGGGATGGGGGGAAGTCTCTTCAAAATGTGCCATAAGAGCTTCACAACTGGAGAATGGGAAATAGCCATAGGGTGTTTTAAGTGGAAGAAATGATGAGTAAGAGCCAAGACAGGGACATAGAACCAAGGCTCTGTGATGTGCAGTAAGTGTACAATTCCATAGGCCAGAGTTTTCTGACAAGCTCTCTCCCCTGGGAGCACCCACTATGTCCTCAAGGCTCCCAAACAGCACAATGGATTTTTCAATTTGAGCTATTCAACAGTTGCTACTCTAGAATCAACTTTGTGACCCCTTAAATATACATCCCAGTTGAGGGTTAAGGCTCAGGCAGCAGACATGAATTTCCAACTGCTTACTCCACAGGAAATGAAGCCCCAGTGCAGGCACAGAGAATGAGAGGATCAGATTCACCTTTGAGAAGGAATGCAGCGGCCACTATGGTGAGAAGCATGAGGACCTGTCTGGAACCTACTGCAATATTTCTGTCTGGGGGTGCTTCAGTCTGAAGAAGGCCGTGGTTGGAGGAGGCCCAAGTCTTAGAGCTTCCTCGACCTACTTGAACACAAGCTCCCTCCTGTTGCTGGGCCCTCACACATGCTGTGCCCTGAACTACTTGCTAAAAATCAACCCTTCCATAAAACCAAGATATATGATTATATGTTTTTAACAGAAGAGAGGAGGGAGAGCAGCTCAGGCCCTGGTTGTTTCAACACAGGACCAGCAGGGCTTCCTGCAGAGTGTGGAGTAACAGCCTAAAGATGACTCCAAGCGATGTGGCCTGAGCAACTGGAAAGACTGGAGGTACCACCAAATGAGATCGGGGTAGCTGTGTGTAACAGTTTGGGAGGAAATATTGTGGACTTCAGACATGTTGTGTTTGAGATTTCTCAGACACCCAAGTGAAAACTGTTCAGGAGAGACGATCTGGGCTGAAAATATTTATTTGAGAGACATCAGCATAGATATGGGATTTTAAAGCCATGAACCAGAGTTGATGCTCAGGGAGTGTCCTTGGCTTAGGGACTAGGGCCTGGGGCCTTGTGCAAAAGGTGGAGGTGGAAGAGGCACCATCACACACATAGAAACAAGCCAATGAAGCAGGAGGAAATGTAAAAAGTAAATGGGATCCTACTGCAGCCAAGTGAAACAAATGCATTAACAAAGAGGCAATGATCATGAATCAAATGCCACAAAGGAAAGAAATGAGATTTGCCTATAGGACAGAGCAAGCTGGAGATCATTAATGACCTTCATAAAAGCAGTTTCAGTAAAGAATAGTTGAATGACTGTCCACTTTCACAATCTATGTCACATCTCAAGAAAAGCATTTACAAGGAAAAGGAAAATCAAAAGAGAACTAAAAATTGAAGCCAGGGAACTCTTTCAAGGAATTTTGTGACAAAAAATAAAAGGAAGGGGGAGTTTGGAAGTAGGGTTAAGAGAAAGATGATAAAAATAACAGCATGTTTGTATGATCTGGAGATGAATGAGTGGAAGAATTGACATGGGCAAGGAAAAAATGCATGGAGCAACAGAGGGACAGAATTCACTGTCCAACTAGGGGATTCTACTTAGACATGACTGGAGATAGCACATCTTCAAGAGCAAATGGACAAGGGACTCAAACATGACCATTTGGAAGTGCTGAGGTGCCACTAGAAGCCAAGGGGTCATGAAAGCAAGACCAGCCCAGGAGGCCAATGCTCTCCAGCTATCTACAATTGCCAACTATGAGGAAGAACTCACATCAGAGGATAGCTATTTTTTAAATCTTCTCCAGTATTTAAATAATCCCATCAATGGGACCTGCAAAAAGCCAGAAGAAAATATCAGGCTCCCCCTTTACATTTTAGAAATATTTGGCTTTACAAACCACAGATTGATGAACAAAATTGTTCACAGAGATACACATACTCCTTCTCATTTCCTTTATACTATATAACACCCATCTAACAGATAAGGAGAGACTCAGCAAAGGGATGTATTGACTCTAACTCACACAGCTTCTGTTTGTTTGTTCCCCTTGCCTGCCTTGTGGGATTTTAGTTTCCCAATCACAGAGCCAATCCACACCCCCTGCAGTGGAAGCTCTGAGTCCTGCCACTGAACCCTCATGGAATTTCCCACACAGCTTTCAAGTGAGCCTCAATGAGTATTCCTTCCTCCAAAGGTACCACACATTTCTGCTCAGGTTTCTTTTCCTCTCTCTTTCCCTCACTGATGTTGCCCAGGAAAAGCTTGAACAATTCCAATGTGTAAGTCCATGATTCTATTTAAATGAGGATTCCTCTCTCAAGAGATACAAATCCATTTTATATGAACTACCCAATTTCTATTGGTTCATTCATCATTGTATTAAGATTCCATATTTTACTGAGAAAGTTCAAGCAGCAAAGTTCCAGTTTTCTCTTCAGCATAAGACAGGATTGTACTTACAGGTGGATGTAAGTACATCCATCGATGTACTTGGATTCGATCTGTGATTGGGAAATCCCACAAGCCATGCAGGGGGACCAAAAAAACAAACAAAAGCTGTGTGACTCAGTCAATACACCCCTTTGCTGAGCTGAAGAGAAGTACAGTACTTTCCAGAGGATTGTACTTACAGGTGAGTTAGGAGGTAGATTTCCAGCTTCTCTGGTGGTCTGTCACTGATTCTGTCTCTTTTCTCTTTATGGATAAAGATGAAATTCTAGTTAGTCCTTATCTCTTTCCCACACCTTTCCAGAGAATGTTGGGAAGTATTTTTAGAAGTTAAACTCTAGTCTGCCAATCTTTTTGCTGGATTTGATCCAGTCACTAAATAGATTAACGGGAGATTTTAGTGATCTGGAATAAAATTTACTCTCTGCTAGGCTGCTTTTATTTTTTAATTGAGGTAGAGTGGATGTACAATATTATATAAGCTAGAGGTGTATAATGTAGTGATTCACAATTTTTAAAGGTTATGCTCCATTTACAGCTATTACAAAGTATTGGCTGTTGTACAAGATGTGTTGTACAATATATCCTTGTAGCTTATTTCATACCTAGTGGTTAATACCTTTTAACCCCCTACCATTGTTTCCTCTCCCCCATTCCCTCTCCCACTGGTAATCACTAGTTTCTTCTCTATATTTGTGAGTCTGTTTCCTCTTCAGTTATATTGACTAGTTTGTTTATCTTTTAGATTCCGCATGTAAGTTATTTCAGTAATACAGTATTTGTCTTTCTCTGACTTGTTTCATTTGTTTCCTTAGGCAGTTTTATTCTAGGAATTTTATTCTTTTCGAGCTAGGTTGTTTTTAAAAGATTCAGTCCAGGTCTTGATTTAGGGTCAGACTTTAGGCCTGAGAGGTCATATGAACTTTGAGACTGTTTATACAAGAAGGGACTTTAACTACATGGGGCCAAACCTCCTGATTTGTATGTGAATAAACTGAGGACCAGAGAGAAATAGAGGAAAGCGCTCACAGAAGTCGCTAGGGACCAATGCAGAAGTGAAAGCCAGGTTCACCTACCCCTACTCCACTGTTCCTCTTCCTCAACAAACATTGTTTCACCAATGTTTTTTGTTGTTGTTGTTTGCACCACTCAGCTTGTGGGATCTTAATTCTCCAACCAGGGCTATAAAGCCACAGCTTCTGCAAGCAAAGTTCAGAGTCCTAACCAATGAACTGCCAGGGAATTCCCATTTATCTCACCAAATATTCATCAAGCATCCCATACTAACCAATGGAACATTTTAAGTAGATAAAGCAAACCCACAATCTCCACCCTTCAAAGTTTAGGAAAACAAGCCACCACTTTCAGTATGAATGAAGTCATCATAGGAAACAAGCTTATGGTTACCAAAGGGCAAGGTGGAGTTACAGTAGGAATATACAGTTAACAGATACACACTACTATACATGAAATAAACAAGCAACAAAGTTTTACTGTATAGCATAGGAAACTGGTGAGTCAGATGATAAAGAATTCGCCTGCAAGCAAGAGAGCCAGGTTAGATCCCTGGGTTGGGAAGATTCCCTGGAGAAGAGAATGGCTACCCACTCCCAGTATTCTTCCCATGGACAGAAGAGCCTGGCAAGCCACAGTCCATGGAGCTGCAAAGAGTCAGACATGACTGAGTGACTTACATTTCACACTATAGGGAAATATATTCACTGTCTTGCAATAAACTATGATGGAAAAGAATCTGAAATACATCCACACAGACACATATGTGAATCACTTTGCTATAAACCTGAAACTAACATAATACTGTAAATCAACTGTACTTCAATTTAAAATAAAGGAATCGAGTTACACTGTGCCCCAATACAATTTATATACCTCTCTCACATATTAATACCATGTCCATTGATGTTCCAGGTTTTGAAGTTGTGAGTGAGAGGATGTCAGAAAATGGAATGTGAACTAAGTGAGCTCCTGCTCACACAGCTAGAGGGCACTGCCTAGTGTAAAACAGAACATCTCCCCAAATTATGAGATGATGGGTCCTTTTTCTTCCTCCCCAAAATCCAAGCAATCTTTTCTACTTAAAAACACTGACATCAGTGATTTGTTTGGGGATGAAAACTTTCACTTTTAGCTATGTGCCTTGCTGCATTATCACATGATTACAAGTCATTTCCTCTGCATCCATTGTAGGGAAGATGGGTGGGTCAAAAAACAAAAAAACATGATAGCACTGGGCTTTCATCAGATAAGGTTAAGGGAATTTTCTGCAGGACTCAGTACTCTTCCAAACCAAGCCTACTGCAAGACTTGCACACCAGTTGAACTCCTGTGCTAGTAGAAGTTATTCAAAATGTATGCTGAGCTTTGTCAAAAGTTTTGTCAAGGCACTACATTTGTAGTGAACATTGGGACTTACCACACTGACAACAGAACCCTCTATTTGTTAACTAGCTATGTTGCTAAACAATGTCGACATTTTAAAATTTCAAAACTTCAAACGTCAAAAATCAAAAATGAATTATTTCGAGTGAAAGGAATACTATTGAAATAAATTGCTTTCAAAAATGACTGCCTTCAGAAAAAACATACATTAAGTCATATACTGAATGGTATATTTCTTTAAAAATATACTATTGTTCTATTATCATGATTCTTCAAATACAATCACATCCTTTGACACAACAATTCCATGTCCAGAATCATAAATATTGGAAGTATACAAATGTACATAGGTTTTTGTATATCTGAAATGGGGGGAAAAAAAACTAAACATCTATGTGTGGGGAAGTGATTTAATAGATTAAGCACCTTTGTCCTACTTAATACCACATAGCTGTCTAAGTAAAGGCTGTTGTCCCATTCTCACAGGGAATGATGAGCTTCTGTAAGTTGTGGAAAAAATTAGGTTACCGTGTGTGTGTATGAATGAAAGAGAGAGAGAGAAATTAAGAGAATAGCCCAGAACTTTCCAAAATCTAGAGCCACTAGCCACATGTGCCTATTGAGCACTTAAAAAGTGACTAGTCAGAATGGAGATGTCCTCTAAGTGGAAAATACTCACTGAACTGTAAAGACTTAAAATGAAGGGAAAAAAAAAAAACAGAACAACAACAAGAAAGAAAACAAAAACTCTGCATTTCTACTGGACAGTGCTGACCTAGAACTGTTCCTGGGGAGTGGTACTGGGGAAAAATTTTGATGGAGAGGACAGGGAATAGGGATTTGCACCTTTAATTATTTTTCAGAAAGCACTTAATTTAAAATTTTAAAAATCAGAGAAGGAATCCAAACAAAATATATAGTTTAGTTAATATTATGTGTCAGTCTTAATTTCTTAGTTTTGATAAATGGTACCACGGTTGTAGCTGTTAACAACAGCAAAAAAAAAAAAAATGCTGAATACAGGAACTCTGTACTATCAATGTAATTTTTCTGCAAATCTCATATTAGTTCAAAATAAAAACTTAAAAAAAACAACAGTGAGGAAAACAAGCACTCTAACAAGATGTATCTTCTGCTTAGAGATTCTTACCTGGAGTCTCAAAGTACTTGCTGTAAAGTAACTCGCCTACCCACAGTTCCTTGTAAACACATTTGCTTCAAACAAGGCAGCTAAGATTACAAAATATCATGTTCCTTAGCTCCCACCTGAAATTCCGACAATTCAGAAAACTCATTTCTCCCTTGGTGATTAGAAGCTGTCTGGCTGCTGCTTAGGTACCAGGAATTGTTGCTGGAGTAGGAGGCTTGCTCAGAGAACAGGAACGGTGCCACCTCTCCAAGGACTTCACTGAGGCCTGGGCAGCTAGAAGTTTGCAAAGCTCCTTCACTTTCTCCTTGCTGCCTCATCGGCTCCTTACTTCAGCCCTCGGACTAAAGCAACACCAAGGTCAGGAGATTTTTGCTAAGATGTCATCATGAACTTGGAGATTTAAAAAATCAATCAAAAATCAATATTATTAGTATAACAACCTTCATCTATATTTATACAGGTGTTACTTTTTACCTAAAGGTTTCCAGAACAAGAACTAAACTCAGCATCCAAATGAGTAGGAATGGCAGGTAAAACTGGGTAAAAAATTAAAAACAGATTTGATATAGATATATAGATATATGGTTATTTCAGAACTGGCCAAACGAAGATAAATTTAAACACAGAATTGCAGTGTAAAAATACTTTTATTTTACATGTAGTTTAAAAGTCATGAAATGTAGAAATTACAAAGATCAACATGTCAGATTGTCATGAGGCATGTGGTTAAGTATAGACTATAAAGCTCTAACAAAATATTTTCCAAAGGTGACCCACTGACAAACCAATTATATTAAAAATAATGTGGGTGTTTAAACAGACATTCTACCACCACAACCACACCTGCATAGCTTAAATAATTTTTTTAAACATCACTACTTTCTCTGGAAAAAGAGTCACACCATAAGCAGAAGGAGCTTGACTAAGAATTTACGAAAGAAAACTGCTACTATGTAAATGAGTGACCTTTATAATTACAGGCAATACAACTGAAAAAAAGATGTAGAGGATCTAGAATCTTGAAAGTCACATTTCTGACTCATTCTCCACTGCACAGCTTTTCTACTGAAAACTGGTTAAAATCTGAGCTCTCCTTAAACTTGAGAATTCTCTGACCAAGTGTTCCAGCTGCCTCTCTCATTTTCCCCTCTTTCCAGCTGAGTTCCAGAAAAGAATGATGAAAATATTTAAAATTACAGATCTAGGGCATCTCTACTTACCTCTGGAAAGACTTTCTCAGTAGAAATCTAGAGACAAAATTAATTTGTATGCAGTTAAAAAAAATTCAAACTTAATTGAAAATTAAATTTAAATGGAAATAAGCATCAGGGGATGTTCCCAAATAAATGAATGACAAGTCAAACCACTTGGAATTTCTGCCTTGGGAATTCTAACACTAAAAGTGATAGGCAGATAAAATATGGCAAGATCTTACATTTTCAGTCTGAAAAGATCAGGGAACCTCTTCAGGCCCTGTGGGTGTCTATTGCAGACATCTGGGAGAAAATTTTCTAAGTCACTTCTAAGAAGTGTTTTTAATTAAGTTACCACTTGTCATCACCCAGACCCTTTGGGGGTTCCATGATAGCTTGTTATCTTTCTGCCATCTTCCTCATTACAAATGACTGATACAGAGTTTATCCTACCCTGAAAACCAGGGTCCCAATCCCTGCTGGAACCACTCTTGACACATCTAGAGTGATGCTACACACTACTGCTGACTGTGACCCTAAATTTATCCAAAGTCTTCATTTCTTTCTATGAGGAGGAGGGTGGACAGGGAAACACTGCGATCATACTTAATCAATGTTTTACTTACAAAAAAATGGAGAAAATGATTCAATCAGTTATAGAAGCACATAAAAGGAAAAAGTGAAACTCTTGACTATTTGCCCCTGTGGAATAACCATATTAACTTTGGTATTACTTCTGGAATATTTTACAGTAAAAGAAAAAAATAGAACTAACTATACTATTCTAGAACCTTTTTCTTTTTATTAGCAATATTGATTTCTCCTTTAACAAGTAACATAAGCTCTGTGAAACTAGGGATTTTGTCTGTTTCCTTCACTGCTATATTTATAGGAACAAAAACACTGTCTGGCACAAAGTAGGTGCCAAAACATGTTCACTGAATGAATGAATGAAATCCTCCTTCCTATCAGATCAGTCACAAGTTTCATGGGGTCAGGGATGTGTCTATTTGGTCTCTGTGATCCCAGCACCAGAGAACCTGGCACAAGGTAAGCACTTAGTATCTGTTGAACTAGCAAAACAACTCAATGATGAAACCACCTATTTTTTTTTTTTTTAACAGTTCCAGTGTATTAACAATATCACAATAACCAGCTATCCCCCAAATCATGGAAAAAGTCTCTCACAAATACTGTTGCAATAGTTGTTCTTATATATATATATCCTTGTTTAAAGATTTTCTTAGGATAAGAATCCCTTTTGGGAAAAAAAAGAAAGAATCCCTTTTGTGGGGCAATCATTGACCTGGTTTAAATGTGTTCTGAAACCTCTTCCATCTAGAATTTCATAAATTAAAAACACTTAAGATTAATTTTTCAGCTTGTTTAAAAGCCACTGATTGAAACTCTGCAAAATTATCTCCCTTTCAAATCTCCAGTAGAAAACCAATGCTTCCCAATCCTGTATAGATGCAGCCTGGACACTGTAACAAACAGGCTGCCTGCATCCTTGGTGACCAACATCTCTTGCATGCAACACAGTAGCAGTTTAATCATCACCTGGAGACGGCCATTTTCAGGCAGGTCTCTACTGTTGATTCATCCAGCAGAAAGGAGAAAGACAGGAGAGGAACAGACTTCCAGGGCCTGAGCTGGAAGAAGATGCTGAGAAACTAAGAGCTGGACAAGACCAGAAACAGGGGCTTAAGAGTATTTTTGAGTTCCCCAACAAGTGAACAAGAGCTCTATCTGAACTCTCCAATGGAAAAGTTTTTCCAGAAAATTACCTTTCTGCTTATTTAATTTTCTTACTCCAAAGATATTAAGTAAATCTCTATTATGTTGTGCCATATGGCACAACAAAGAGTTGTGCCATAACTGGGGAGGAAAAAAACAGGCAAGATGGACCTACTCTCTACTATCTTGGCACTGAAGCTTAAGGACCATTGTCGAAGCGCAAAGGGATCTGACTCTGACAAATAAAGATGGCTAGAGACCTTTACCTACTTTCCACCAGGGAACAGAATTTCTGTCCCAGTCACTGCTTCTTCTTTTATGGAAAACACTGCTCCATGTTTCTCCATGAATGGAGAAGTCAGTCAGAGATCTTTCCCTTTGAGGAAAGATCCCTTTCCCTTTCCCCAGGCAAAACTGGTCAACACACACTGATCGTACTTCCCTTTTCTCCAGGAGCATCTGCCACACCACAGGCCTTGCTGGGCCATCTTCTTAACTGAAACCAAGGAGAACTGTGCTTTGGCACTTACTGTTGCAGAGTCAACATTCAAGATGTATAAAACGTGAGGCTTTTAGGGAATCAAGACAATCTAGTCCTACTCCAGTAGTTTCCTAACCTGTTCTGTGGATCACAGAGCTCTTTGAGAATCAGTGACCCCTTTAGACTTCCTGTATGGAAAAAGACACACATATATCTCAGCACGTAATTTCCCCTGTATTTTCAGGAGTTTCATGGACAAAAATGTAATTGAATATCTAGAATTCCAGAATTCCCATATTAAGAATTCTTACTCTCTGTAAAAGCCCCCTTGAGCGCTAATGTCCCAGTTAGCAGTCTCTGAGTTGGGGGGATGGAACACAGAGGCAATGTAGTGCCTGTGTATTACCACACAGGTCCCAGCTCAATCCTCGAGTGAGCTAGTTATCTTTAAAATATGGAAAAACACTGCTCGGTGGCCAAGGACAGAATTTCTAAAATCAGTCAGCTGAGCCATCTCATGTTTTCAAAGAAGACAACACCAAGCCCCAAAATGAAGTGGCTGAGTCTGGTGGCGTTGAAAGGTGACAGCGGCCCAGAGGCTGTTAGGATTGCTGCCCACTCTTGACGGAGCAGTAATACTCGTATGGATCCTCCACTTCATATACGTTTTCCTCAATGATATAGATGTTTTCCTCTGGGTGCATCCCCTCTGCTGCTGTATTTGCCAACCCTGAAGGAGAAAAGTTGGCCAAAGTGATGAAGCTGTGGAAATAAAGTATTGTAGTTGAGTTAAGCGTTTTCTGGACAACATGTAATAGAATTGAGAAAACGGGCTTTGCTGAAGAGTTAGCAACCAAGGCAGTATACGATCCTTGATCAGGTCCTGACTAGGAAGGGAAAACATAAAATAACAATGAAATAGTCTGGGGAATAATCTGTACAAATTCAAATTAATCTGAAATTTCTTAGGTATAAAAGTGGAATTGTGTTATCTAAGAGAATATACTTATTCTGAGGAAGTACAGACTAAAGTGTTTATGTGAAGTGTCAAGATGTCTGAAACACCTGTACAAATGGTTCAGAAAAATAACAAAATTGTATATGTAAAGAGAGAAACAAAGTAAATGTAACAAAATATCAAAGAACATGCTCAAATTGCTCTGTTATTTTAATTATTATGTGGGTTTAAACAATTCCAAAAAGTGAAAGGAATGTGTATAGATCCAGCGAGACTTGGATCTATAGCCCACCAGGCTCCTCTGTCCATGGGATTTCCCAGGCAAGAGTACTGGAGTGGGTTGCCATTACCTTTGCCTTACCATCCATATGATCTAGGCTGTCAGATTTACCTTTTCCATCTATTCATTCAAGAACTATTTAGTGTGCTACACACTGAGCCCATGCATCAAGAGATACAACAGTGAACAAAACATAGAAAGCTCCTGGAGGCTGAATATCAGTAAACTTAGGTGTTAGGGTCCTCATCTATGCAATGGGAAGAAGTAATTTTCTCTCACAGGGCTGCTGTAAGGAACATTTATCCATTCAATCCTCAAATATTTATGAAGTGTGTACTAAGAACCAGGTATTCACTAGGAAACACAGTTGTTAATGTGGCGGATAAGTTCCTAATTTTCTATGGAGTTTACATTTATAGGTAGAAATACAACACTAACCCAATAATTTCATAAAGAATGAACTGGTAGTACATGTAAATGTAAATATTACCAAGTGATATTACAACATTTCAGGTTTCAGCTCTTATAAATACTGGTTAGAGATCATCTAAAGACATGATGATTAAATGTTCTCTTTGGTCTTATTTGACTTTTTTACTACAGACTATTTTGTCCTCCTAACTATACCATCTAGTGTGTGTGAATACTAAGTCACTTCAGCCGTGTCCAAATCTTTATGATCCTAGTGACTGTAGCCTTCCAGGCTCCTCTGTCCATGGGATTCTCCAGGCAAGAGTGGGTTGCCATGCCCTCTTCCAGGGGATCTTCCCGACCCGTGGAGTGAACCTGCATCTCTTATGTCTCCTGCACTGACAGGCAGGTTCTTCACCACGAGCACCACCTGGACTTAGTCTAAAATTACTAGTGGTTCAGACAGTATTCAGTGGACAGAATCATTTTTTTCTTAAAATATATTTCATTCTGCCCATGTACCAAATGTCACAGAAACCCAGTAAAAGTTATATAAGCTTTGTGTGTGTGTAGTATACTGTAATTAGGAATGGAGACTAATTATGCAATATTATAGACAAGCAGTTTCCAACTCTGTTTGTACATTACAATTACCTAGAAAGTCTTTAGAACAATAAGTGTCCCCTGGTGGCTCAGGTAGTAAAGAATCCGCCTGCAATGCAAGAGACCCGAGTTTGATCCCTGAGTCGGGAAGATCCCCTGGAGAAGGGAATGGCCACCCACTCCAGTATTCATTCCCAGAGAATTCCAAGGACAGAGGAACCTGGTGGGCTACAGTTCATGGGGCCACATAGAGTCAGACAAAATGGAGCAACTAACTCTTTCACTTTTTCACTATGATCAGACCTTATTCCCCAAAGATTCTGATTCATTTGCTCTGGGGTAGACAAATATGTTTAAGTGCCCTAGGTGATTCTAATAGGCAATCAGAGTTAAGAAGAACCAGGCTGGGTTATAAAAAGCTCTGAGAGTAGATTCTGAGCTTCTTGTTCACTTCTGGAAACAATGGCTACCTAGAACCTGGGTGTTGTAGGTGCTCAATCAGCTGAAGGGTCATCCAAGATTCCCACCTTCTCCTTCCCTACACATTATTCTTACCTGGAATTTTGTATCTTCACTTTTCTATCAGAATACCTTAAGTAGGAAGGCAAAGAATAGTCAATTTAAAAAGCTTTAGTAAAATAAATGAGATAAAAAACAAAATGGGCTAACTGGAGGCAAAGATTGTTTAGGGAAATCTGGTCTACCAGTTAAGATTGAATTACATCAAACCACTGATATGTGTCTTGGTTTATTACTTAAACCATGATAGAAAGTAATAAAGATGTGTTTTCATATTTAACAAATATAGGGACTGCCTACTACATATCTGGTAGTATGCTAAGCACCAGGGACACAGAAAATGAATTATGAGCCCTGATATCATTAAGCTTGTCTTCCAGTAGGGAGGAATTTAAGAAAAAAAAATGTAAATAGAAAAAATAAAATAATGTCAAACTGTGATGTGACAGAAAGAAAAGTACTGCAGCAAAATGGATTAACCTAGAGATTATCATACTGAGTGAAATAAGACAGAGAAAGGCAGATATGGTATCATTTATATGTGAAAACTAAAAACACTGCAAATAGTTTTATTTACAAAACAGAAACAGGCTCACAGACACAGAAGACAAACTTATGGTTGCCAAAGGGAAAAGGGGAGGAGAGATAAATTAGGAGTATGGAATGAACAGATACATACCACTAAGATGACCTTTAAGCTCAGTTCTGAAAGAAGAGAATGAGTCAGCCAAATGAAGAACCAGGGTGAGCATCTGGACTGAGTAAAGCCCTGGTAAAGATGGTGATAAGTGGCTGAAACTGAAAGCATGACTGGAATAAAAGAGTGGCACAAGATGAGGTCTGAAATGGAGGCTGGGCGAGATACTACAGGACCCTAGAAGTCATAATCAGGAGCGTGGGTTTTATCCTAAGACATAAGAAATAACTGAAGTCCAGAAATGTGATATAACTGGGTTTCAAGAAAATCACTTTGGTTGCTATGTGGAGAATGAACTAAAAGGACGTATGAAAAAAAGAGCAGGTAAGTCATGAACTGCCTCAGAGTAAGGTAGTGACAGAGAGGCACAGAATCATGAATGGATTTTAGATGTGTTTTGGGAAAAGTGCAAGAATTGAAGTTGGATTGTATGTAGTTGGGATTGTGTGTTAGGAGTGAAGAAGGAGAGAATTCAAGGATGGCTTCTAGCTGAGGCAACCAGCTGGATGGTAGTGAAACACTATGATGAAGACCCAGCGAGGGGGGGTAGGGTTTTAAAAAGATGGAATATAGACTCTAGAGCCCCTTTTTGGACACATTAAGGTGGGAGACAAATAAGTGGAGATGACACCTGAACAGCTGGACAATCAGTACCAACACCCTTGAGTGCTGAAGACAGAAACTAAGGATGACATTTAAGTCTATGGAAATATAGGTTATCATCAACCAGAGGGTATGGAGAGAGGAAAAACACCAGCTCTGGGGAATCTCAACACCTAAAGATCATGCTGAAGAAGAGAAAATAATAAAAATGACTGAAAAGGAGTGGCCAAAATGAGAGTGGTCTTTCAGAAGTCAAGAGAAGGAAGACTTCTTTGGAATGAGTGGGGGTCAACTGAGTTGAATATTACTGAAAGCTGGATGTACTGCATTGAAGGCAGAGGTATCTACTGGGTTTATCAAAATGGAGATCACTGAGCTTGAACTAAAACTACTTCCATGGCAATTCAGGTGTAGAAGCTAAATGGGGGTCGGGGTGTTTGAAGAGTACAGAGGAATGAAATGTAGGAATAACTCATCTGAGAAATATGCCTGTGAAGGAGAGGAGAGAAATGGGAGTAGCTGGAGAGGAATGTGTGAACTAGATCTTATTTTTACACTAATAAAAAAAAGCATAAATAGGAATGGAGAGAGAGATGATTCTGGAGAAAGTGATCAAAGGGAGAAGGAAGTGATGGCTATGGCAAAGTAGTTGAAACAGGCTTTTAACACTTCATCAGTGCAGTGAGAAGGGAGGGAGGTTTGAGCAACAGTGAAATATGTGATGCTCATCTCAGACACTGCAATAAGAAGATACAAGATTGCTGCACATTTCTTAGTGCCAATTTATGGCTTTGATGTCATGATTAAAAACATGTCACCCCGGTTGTGTGATTTTCTCTAGCAGCTTCTAGGGAAAAGACTGCAAATTGTACACAACTTTCCCATCTATTCTTCTAAGTAGTCATGTTTTGAGTTTTGGCAGTAAACGAATGTGTGTACAAAACATGACTTCTCCTACTCCTCATCAACCTCTTTCCAAACCCTTTTACACAAACCATAACGGTTCCCAATAAACAGCCCTTGGCAGAACTGAAAAAAGTGGGTGTTATCAATGCTCCTTATCAACCTGTAGACTCCATATTCATGTGGTCAATTCCCAAACTCCACTGCTACCTCTCTATAAACTCAGGTAAGTGGGAGTGAGTAGCTTATTCTTCTGAACAATTCATTTACCATTAACAGCAGAATAACAAAAAAGGTAAGCAGGATAGCCTTGGTTTCAAATCCTTAATCAATTTACTGTCACCTTGCACTAAAAGTTACTTAACCTTACAACACAATGGCTCTCCAACTGGTAAATGAGAATAATATTAGTACCTTTTTCAACATGGTAATTATGAGGATTTAATGCACATAAAGCATCTGGAAGCTTTAAGCCACACAGGATGAGCAGCTCATCCCTGTTTTCCCTGGACTGTCCCAGTTTTAGCACTGAAAACCCACATATTAGGACCCCCTCTTCAGTCCTGGGAAGTTTCGGAATCATTTGTAATCCTACACACAGTTGATATTTACAGATGAGTAAGAAAGGCTACTAAAATAATAGAGGTATAAGGCCTTGGCCTCTGCCCCAAAGAGAAGAGAATATATCACAATTATTAAAGTCCGTGAGGCTTTCGGAGTGATGGAAGTGTTTGGTCATTGATTGTGGTGATGGTTTCCTGAGTGAAATCATCTACAAAAGTTCATTAAGTGACACATTTTAAATATACAGTTTATCTCATACAAATTGTAATTATTTTTTAAAAATAAACATAAGTAACTGAGAAGTAAAACGTTTGCTGAGTGCCACAATGGAGGAAAATAACAAATGCTGCAACCTTGACCATGACCCAGTGTAAAGGAACCTACTACCCCTCTTTAAAGAACCACACATAAGAAATAAATAAGATAGAAAATGCATAGAAGGAAGTGATTATTGATTCATGAATTTAAAAGATTTATGTTCTTTACAAAATAAGAAAACAGGTACTAGAATCAATCTGCCTGAATCTGAATTATAGCTTTGCCACCTGCTGATTCTGAAACCTTGAGAAAACCTTGAAAGTTTACCATCTGTAAGTGTTACTCTCCTCTGCTGTAAAAAATGGGGATAACAGTACTACCTACCTTATAAGAGGGTGATGATGATAAATATAAAAACATGCTTGTTACATGGTAAGCACTGATTTTTAATCAGTGAGCTATTACTAATAATGAGCTATTATTAATCCTGTGGTTTGAAAGGACTAAAGAGTATTCATTCTAATCGATATAAGCTAATAATTATAATATCTAGTTTTGGGTTGGTTCCTATATTAACAGTTCCTTATCATAGGGAAAGAGAAGAACCATCAAATAACTTACATTTGAGAATTAAACCATTAGAGATAAGAATCAGAGCCAGTAAAAAAACATTTTGGGGGCAGTTGTAAGATGGCAGAGGAATAGGATGGGGAGACCACTTTCTCTCCCACAAATTCATCAGAAGAACATCTGAAGGCTGAGCAAATTCCACAAAACTTCTGAATGCTGGCAGAGGACATCAGGCACCCAGAAAGGCAGCCCATTTTCTTCAAAAGGAGATTACATGCCTAACGGCAACTCCCAGCAGAGAAGCACCCCTGATGCTCGCATTGGCCACTGGCTAGCAGGGGCTGGACAAGGAGGCGCAGGCTGCATTGCTTCGGGTAAGGACCAGGCCTACATGCCCCGGTGGCAATCTGAGGGAACTAATTTGGAAGGAAAGTTATGACCAACCTAGATAGCATATTAAAAAGCAGAGACATTACTTTGCCAAAAAAAATCCGTCTAGTCAAGGCTATGGTTTTTCCAGCAGTCATGTATGGATGTGAGAGTTGGACTGTGAAGAAATCTGAGCACTGAAAAATTGATGCTTTTAAACTGTGGTGTTGGAGAAGACTCTTGAGAGTCCCTTGGACTGCAAGGAGATCCAGCCAGTCCATCCTAAAGCTGATCAGTCCTGGGTGCTCATTGAAAGGACTGATGCTGAAGCTGAAACTCCAGTACTTTGGCCACCTCATGCAGAGATGACTCATTGAAAAGACCCTGATGCTGGGAGGGATTGGGGGCAGGAGGAGAAAGGGACGACAGAGGATGAGATGGCTGGATGGCATCACCGACTCAATCGACATGTGTTTGAGTAAACTCCGGGAGTTTGTGATGGACAGGGAGGCCTGGCGTGCTGCGATTCATGAGGTCGCAAAGAGTCGGACAGGACTGAGCGACTGAACTGAACTGAACTGAACTTGAGATAGCTTCCCAGACTGTGGGATAGCTATCCTGCGAAAAGCCCTAACCTGAGACATCACCAGGCCCCCTCACAGAACAAAGGACTGAGCAGAAATAGCCAACTATGGGCTGGCCCATCCCCACCGGAGACAGGCAGGCGGGGGCAGCCAGAGCCGGAAGGGGGCAATCGCGACCCCCAGAAAGGCATCCTCTACCAAACTGCAAGCAGGCTTCATTGCTAACCAAGACTTCTTGGGATTCTGGATGGTTGACATCCACTGGAAGGGTCACAACCAGAGATCAGCTCCCCAGAAGAGACACACAGCACACCTGAGAAGGCGCGCCCCTTGTACACCCAGAAAACCGAGGGGTTGGGACAGGGGAGCCGTTAAGACGTAGCCTTAAATGGGGGGTGGGCAACTGTGCTCTCCAAATACCTGGCCACCTGGGCTGCTCGGACCTGGGAAGGGCAGAAAACGCAGGCCCAACCAAGTCTGTGCCTTTGTGGAGTACCCCAGAACCTGAACCTGAGCGGCTTAGACCTGGGAAGTGCATGCAACCCAGGGCCTGCCACAGACAGTTCCCGGCAGAGCAACCTAGAGGCTGAGTAGTGTAGACTGGGAAAGCACACACACCATGAGCAGGGGCAAACCCAGTGTGGCGGGACACTGCGAGCACTCCCCACACAGGCCAGCGATACTTGTTTGCAGTTTTCCTCCCTCACCATAGCACGAATGAACAAGTGAGCCTAAAAATGTGACCACCACCACCACCTTGTGTCAGGGCAGAAATTAGACAAGGAAGAGACCAGCAAACAGAAGAAGCTAAAATAAACAGAGGTAACCACTTTGGAAGTGACAGGTGCAATAGATTAAAACCCTGTAGTTACCACCGACTCCATAGGAAGGGGCCTATAGATCTTGAGGAGTATAAGCTGGATCAAGGAACTATCTGAAAATGAACTGACCCCACACTGTCTGCAACAGCTCCAGAGAAAGTCCTAGATATATGTTTTACTATTATCATTTTTTAAATTTTCTTAAATTTTTTTCTAATTTTCAAGTCCTCCTTTACCCCTTTAATTTTCATTTTATAACCTATTATTACCTTGCAAAAAAAAAAAAGACTCAATTTTTAAAGCAAAGTTCATATGTATATATATATTTTTTATAAATTTTGTGACTGTTTTGTTTTTTTAATATTGTATTTTTGAGACTGTAACCTCTAGATTTTTAATCTTTGCATTTTGGTAATTGTTATCAATTTTGTACCTTTAAGAACCCAATCTTTAGTACCCATATTTACTTGGGAGCGAGATTACTGGCCTGATTGCTCTCTCCCCCTTTTGACTCTCCTTTTTCTCCACCAGGTCAGCTCTATCTCCTCCTTCCCCCTTCTCTTCTCTACCCAACTATGTGAATCTCTTTGTGTCTTCCGGGGTGTGGAGAACGCTTAGGGAACTGATTACTGGCTGGATCTGTCTCTCCTTTTGATTCCCCCTTTCACCCTCCTGGCCACCTGTCTCCTTCCTCCCTCTTCTCTTCTCTGTGTAACTCCGTGAACATCTCTGAGGATCCAGACTGGCTAGCTTGTGCTCTCCCCTTGTGATAACCCCTCTTCTCCTCCTGGTCACCTCTATCTCCCTCCTCCCTTCTTCTCTTCTCCATGTAACTCTGTGTACCTCTCCAGGTGTCCCACACTGGGGGAAACTTTTCATCATTAACCTAGATGTTTTATCATTGGTGCTGTATAGATGGAGAAGTCTGGATGCTACTGTAAGAATAAGACTGAAAACCAGAGGCAGGAGGCTTAAGTCCAAATCCTGAGAACAACAGAGAACTCCTGACTCCAGGGAACATTAATCAACGAGCTCATCAAAAGCCTCCATACCTACACTGAAACCAAGCACCACCCAAGGGCCAACAAGTTCCAAAGCAAGACATACCACACAAATTCTCCAGCAACACAGGAACATAGCCCTGAGCTTCAATATACAGGCTGCCCAAAGTCACACCAAACCCACTGACATCTCAAAACTCACTTCTGGACATTTCATTGCATTCAAAAGAGAAGAAATCCAGCTCCATCAACCAGAACACTGACACAAGCTTCCCTAACCAGGAAACCTTGACAGGCCACCCATCCAATCCCACCCACAGAGAGGAACCTCCACAATAAAGAGGAACCACAAACTGCCAGAATAAGGAAACGCCACCCCAAACACAGCAATATAAACAAGACAGAAAGGCAGAGAAATACCTAGCAGGTAAAGGAACAGGATAAATGCCCACAAAACCAAACAAAAGAGGAAGAGATAGGGAAGCTACCTGATAAAGAATTCAAAATAATGACAGTGAAAATGATCCAAAATATTGAAAGCAAAATGGAGTTACAGATAAACAGCCTGGAGACAAGGATCAGAAGATGCAAGAAATGTTTAACAAGGACCTGGAAGAAATAAAAAAAGAGTCAATATATAACGAATAATGCAATAAATGAGATCAAAAACCCTCTGGAGGGAGCCAACAGTAGAATAACGGAGGCAGAAGATAGAATAAGTGAGGTAGAAGATAGAATGTTAGAAATAAGTGAAACAGAGAGGAAAAAAGAAAAAAGAATTAAAAGACATGAGGACAACCTCAGAGACCTCTGGGACAATGATAAACGCCCCAATATTCGAATCATAGGAGTCCCAGAAAAAGAAGACAAACAGAAAGACCATGAGAAAATACTTGAGGAGAGAATAGTTGAACACTTCCCTAAAATGGGGAAGGAAATAGTCACCCAAGTCCAAGGAACCCAGAGAGTCCCAAACAGGATAAACCCAGGGCGAAACACACCAAGACACATATTAATCAAATTAACAAAGATCAAACACAAAAAACAAATATTAAAAGCAGCAAGGGAAAAAGAACAAATAACACACAGGGGGATTCCCATAAGGATAACAGCTGATCTTTCAATAGAGACTCCTCAGGCCAGAAGGGAATGGCAAGACATACTTAAAGTGATGAGAAAAAAATACAGCCCAGATTACTGTACCCAGCAAGGATCTCACTGAAATATGAAGGAAAAAACAAAAGCTTTAGAGACAAGCAGAAGCTGAGAGAATTCAGCACCACCAAACCAGCTCTCCAACAAATGCTAAAGGATCTTCTCTAGACAGGAAACACAGAAAGGTTCTATAAACTTGAACCCAAAACAACAAAGTAAATGGCAACGGGATCATACTTATCAATAATTACCTTAAATGTAAGTGGGTTGAATGCCCCAACCAAAATCAAAGACTACTGAATAGATACAAAAACAAGACCCCTATATATGTTGTCTACAAGAGACCCACCTTGAAACAAGTGACACTTACAGACTGAAAGTGAAGGGCTGGAAAAAGATATTCCATGCAAACAGAGACCAAAAGAAAGCAGGAGTAGCAATACTCATATCAGATAAAATAGACTTTAAAACAAAGGCTATGAAAAGAGACAAAGAAGGACACTACTTTGATCAAAGGATCATTCCAAGAAGAAGATGTAACAATCATAAATATATATGCACCCAACATAAGAACACCACAATATGTAAGACAAATGCTAACAAGTATGAAAGGGAAAAGTAACAGTAACACAATAATAGTGGGAGACTTTAATACCCCACTCACACGTATGGATAGATCACTAGACAGAAAATTAACAAGGAGACACAAACTTTAAATGATACAATAAACCAGTTAGACCTAACTGATATCTATAGAACATTTCACCCCCAAACAATGAATTTCACCTTTTTCTCAAGTGCACATGGAACCTTCTCCAGGATAGATTACATTCTGGGCCATAAATATAGCCTTGGTGAATTAAAAAAAAAAAAAAAAAACACTGAAATCATTCCAAGCATCTTTTCTGATCACAATGCAGCAAGGTTAGATATCAATAATAGGAGAAAAACTATTAAAAGCTCCAATACATGGAGGCTGAACAACACGCTGTTGAATAACGAACAAATCACAGAAGAAATCAAAAAAGAAATCAAAATATGCATAGAAATGAATGAAAATGAAAACACAGCAACCCAAAACCTATGGGACACTGTGAAAGCAGGGCTAAGGGGAAGGTTCATACAATACAGGCTTACCTCAAGAAACAAGAAAAAAGTCAAATAAATAACCTAACTCTACACCTAAAACAACTAGAAAAGGAATAATGAAGAACCCCAGGATTAGTAGAAGGAAAGAAATCTTAAAAATTAGGGCAGAAATAAATGCAAAGGAAACAAAAGAGACCATAGCAAAAAATCAACAAAGCCAAAAGCTCGTTCTTTGAGAAGATAAATAAAATTGACAAACCGTTAGCCAGACTCATCAAGAAACAAAGGGAGAAGAATCAAATCAACAAAATTAGAAATGAAAATGGAGAGATCCCAACAGACAACACAGAAATACAAAGGATCATAAAAGACTACTATCAGCAACTATATGCCAATAAAATGGACAACTTGGAAGAAATGGACAAATTCTTAGAAAAGTACAACTTTCCAAAGCTGAACCAGGAAGAAATAGAAAATCTCAACAGACCCATCACAAGCACGGAAATTGACACTGTAATCAGAAATCTTCCAGCAAACAAAAGCCCAGGACCAGACGGTTTCAAAGCGGAATTCTACCAAAAATTTAGAGAAGAGCTAACACCTATCCTGCTCAAACTCTTCCAAAAAATTGCAGAGGAAGGTAAACTTCCAAACTCATTCTATGAGGCCACCATCACCCTAATACCAAAACCAGACAAAGAAGCCACAAAAAAAGAAAACGACAGGCCAATATCACTGATGAACATAGATGCAAAAATCCTTAACAAAATTCTAGCAAACAGAATACAACAACATATTAAAAGGATCATACATCATGACCAAGTGGGCTTTATCCCAAGGATGCAAGGATTCTTCAATATCCACAAATCAATCAATGTAATACACACACATTAACAAATTCAAAGATAAAAACCATACGATTATCTCAATAGATGCAGAGAAAGCATTTGACAAAATTCAACATCCATTTATGATAAAAAAAAAAAAAAAAAAAAACCTTCCAAAAAGCAGGAATGGAAAGAACATACCTCAACATAATAAAAGCTATATATGACAGAGCCACAGCAAACAGTATCCTCAATGGTGAAAAATTGAAAGTATTTCCCCTTAAGTCAGGAACAAGACAAGGGTGCCCACTTTCACCACTACTATTCAACATAGTTTTGGAAGTTTTGGCCACAGCAATCAGAGCAGAAAAAGAAATAAAAGGAATCCAGGTTGGAAAAGAAGAAGTAAAACTCTCACTGTTTGCAGATGACATGATCCTCTACATAGAAAACCCTAAAAACGCCACCAGAAAATTACTAGACCTAATTAATGAATATAGTAAAGTTGCAGGATATAAAATCAACACACAGAAATCCCTTGCATTCCTATACACTAACAATGAGAAAACAGAGAAATTAAGGAAACAATTCCATTCATCATTGCAACGAAAAGAATAAAATACTTAGGAATATATCTACCTAAAGAAACAGAAGACCTAGATATAAAAAACTTAAATGCTGCTGAAAGAATCAAATAGATGGAGAAATACACCGTGTTCATTGATCAGAAGAATCAATATGGTGAAAATGAGTATAGTACCCAAAGCAATCTATAGATTCAAGGCAATGCCTATCAAGCTACCAGCGGTACTTTTCATAGAACTAGAACAAATAATTTCACAATTTGAATGGAAATACGAAAAATCTCAAATAGACAAAGCAATTTTGAGAAAGAAGAATGGAACTGGAGGAATCAACCTGCCTGACTTCAGACTACAAAGCTACAGTCATCAAGACAGTATGGTTCTGGCACCAAGACAGAAATATAGATCAATGGAACAAAATAGAAAGCCCAGAGATAAACCTACGCACCTATGGACACCTTATCTTCGACAAAGGAGGGAAGAATACAATGGAGAAAACACAATCTCTTTAACGAGTGGTGCTGGGGAAACTGGTCAACCACTTGTAAGAGAATGAAATTAGAACACTTTCTAACACCATACACAAAAATAAACTCAAAATGGATTAAAGATCTAAATGTAAGACCAGAAACTATAAAAGTCCTAGAGGAGAACATAGGCAAAACACTCTCCGACATAAATCACAGCAGGATCCTCTATGACTCACCTCCAAGAGTACTGGAAATAAAGGCAAAAATAAACAAATGGGACCTAATTAAACTTAAAAGCTTCTGCACAACAAAGGAAACTATAAGCAAGGTGAAAAAACAGCCTTTAGATTGGGAGAAAATAATAGCAAATGAAGCAACTGACAAAGAATTAATCTCAACTATATACAAGCAACTCCTGCAGCTCAATTCTAGAAAAATAAACGACCCAATCAAAAACATGGGCCAAAGAACTAAACAGACATTTCTCCAAAGAAGACATACAGATGGCTAACAAACACATGAAAAGATGCTCAACATCACTCATTATCAGAGAAATGCAAATCAAAACCACTATGAGGCACCATCTCTCGCCAGTTAGAATGGCTGCTATCCACAAGTCTACAAGAAATAAATGCTGGAGAGGGTGTGCAGAAAAGGGAACCCTCTTACGCTGTTGGTGGGAAGGCAAACTAGTACAGCCACTATGGAGAACAGTGTGGAGATTCCTTAAAAAACTGGAAATAGAACTGCTATATGACCCAGCAATCCCACTCCTGGGCATACACACCAAGGAAACCAGAATTGAAAGAGACACGTGTACCCCAATGTTCATCGCAGCACTGTTTATAATAGCCAGGACATGGAAGCAACCTAGATGGCCATCAGTAGATGAATTAAGAAAGCTGTGGTACATATACACAATGGAATATTTCTCAGCCATTAAAAAGAATACTTTTGAATCAGTTCTAATCAGGTGGATGAAACTGAAGCCTATTATACAGAGTGAAGTAAGCCAGGAAGAACAGCACCAGTACAGTCTACTAATGCATATATATGGAATTTAGAAAGATGGTAACAATAACCCTATATGTGAGATAGCAAAAGAGACACAGATGTATACAACAGTCTTTTGGACTCTGTGGGAGAGGGCGAGGGTGGGATGATTTGGGAGAATGGCATTGAAACATGTATATTATCACATGTGAAACGAATTGCCAGTCCAGGTTTGATGCATGAGACAGGGTGCTCGGGGCTGGTGCACTGGGATGACCCAGAGGGATGGGATGGGGAGGAAGGTGAGAGGGGGGGTTCAGGATGGGGAACACATGTACACCCGTGGTGGATTCACGTCAATGTATGGCAAAACCACTACAATATTGTAAAGTAATTAGTCTCCAATTATTTTCTTTTATTGTTTATAAAGAAATACTTTTTTTTTCATTTATTTTTATTAGTTGCAGGCTAATTACTTTGCAATATTTTAGTGGGTTTTGCCATACATTGACATGAATCAGCCATGGATTTACATGTGTTCCCCATCCCGATCCCTCCTCCCACCTCCCTTCCCATTCCATCCCTCTGGGTCTTCCCAGTGCACCAGCCCTGAGCACTTGTCTTATGCATCCAACCTGGGCTGGCGATCTGTTTCACACTTGATAGTATATTTGTTTCAATGCTACTCTTTCAGAACATCCTACCCTTGCCTTCTCCCAGAGTCCCAAAGTCTGTTCTGTACATCTGTGTCTCTTTTTCTGTTTTGCATACAGAGCTATTGTTACCATCTTTTTAAATTTCATATATATGCATTAGTATACTGTATTGGTCTTTATCTTTCTGGCTTATTTCACTCTGTATAATGCGCTCCAGTTTCATACATCTCATTAGAACTGATTCAAATGCATTCTTTTTAATGTTAGCCTCCAATTAAAATAAGTAAATTTATATTTAGGGAAAAAAAAACAAGCATACAGCCCTCACGGACCACTTTGGTGTGAGTAGCTCTGAATGTCCCCCAAATTACTCAAGCATGAATTATTTCAGGGTTTATTCAAAGTGAAATTAACCTCCAGTCTTTTAACCTCTCATGTAGAAATGCTTCTACATGATTAAAATTATCCTTACATTTAGCCTTTGTCTAATACTTCTGGGAAAACCAAAATTTAATTGAGTTGTAAAAAAGAAATATAACACAGGTATTGATTCAATATGAAAAAGACCTTTTATCCTTCCAAAACAATTTCAAAAATCAAAGTGGTTTGAGAACAGTTTAGCATTTTGTAGAAACTGGTAACACTCTCAAACAATACTATTATATTCGCAAACTCTATTTTCTAAAACACAAAGCTTGTTTTGCTACTCCCTCTCTCTCTTTTTTCCTTGTACTTATTTCTGCCCTGCCTCATTCTGAAATTCAGAGCCTGCCAGTTATCAACATAAGCACCTAGAATTGTGGCACTGATATAGCAAAAATATCATAAATTATATGGCTATTGATTTTCTTCTCCTGGTGTCTTCATGGTCTACTCAATACCATTGCTTCTTCAAACTGCTAAAATACCATCCTCCTCCCAAAGAAAGCATTTAATGCCTTGTATTTCAGAACCCTGAGAAACCAAATTTGTCTATAATGGCAAAATCACACTCATCTCCATTTTTCTATTGTGTAAATAAAAATCTTTACACACCATGATTTGAAACCTTGAGGACCCTAAGAAATATCACATTTGAAGTCAGTTGATTTAAAAAAAAAAAAAAAGGACAATCATGAAATGCTTGCATGTTAAGTCCTTTAAGTCGCAGACTAGATGTCCTGATTCTAAGTTGAATTCAGGTATTTTTGACAGCCTTGGTAACTGAGGTAGAAGTGTTTTTTTCTATCTTCCCAATGAGAATTCTTGATGGAAAACAGGATTCATGAGATCTAAAGAGAATGTACAGTTCTAAGAAGTATGTTTCATGCTTTGAAGGGACCTCTGCAATGATCAGAAAGTTGGAGCCAATTTAGTATAAAAAATTAGAACTCTGTGACAGAGGTTGACTTTACACAGTTGAGCTAGCATCACTCTACCCAGTGTCCCTGACTCATAGCAATGCCATGGGAAACTGACTGGAAAATTGTGCAGCTGATTGAACGGACTCTGACACGGTATCTGGTCACTGTCTTCTACAGTCAAGGGATAGCACTTTAGAATCTGGATCCAGGACTTAGTGATAGTCATCAATAATGTAGACATTGTCTTCTGCTTGGATAGGCTTCAGAGCTGCATTTTTCAAAGCTCCGATGTAAGAATCTTTCAATGGAATCACGCTGTAAAAGAATAACATGAGTAAGAGAAAGAAGAGAAGAGCACCCTATTTGTTTATGTTCACTCAAGCCTGGGTATGTGCATTTCTCAGAGCCCCATTCAAACATCCTATGAAATGAATAGAAGTTCCAGAATTGTGAATATGAAGTTGCAGGAAATTATTTTTTATAAGGAGGTAGAAAGTCACACCTTTTGGTTTCAAAAAACTCACACTGGTCTCTTTCAAGACACTCGTGCAATAGAACACAAAAATTTATAATCCAAGAAGACAAATATCACACATCAAATTGAAGTACTAAACCAGGATGCACAGTCTCAAAGATGGGCAGGAAATGGTTTGGCTGGTGTTTTTCTAGCTGAGGACTGTGACCCTTTAGCGAAAGTTATTTAGTGGTATGTATCCTGTATTTAAGATAAATATATATAAGTATACAAAATATCAGAGCATATCAGATGTAGTAAAATAGTATTGCTTCACCTAAGTGTGTTCTAGATCACAGAGTCAAAACTCACAGCCTGTCCTAACAGTCAAAATTAGAAAGCCATGGGTTAGGTGAGTTTTATAACATGAATGCTCACACATCAAGTGTACACAAAGGTCATTTGTGGAGTTTTGATATCAATGCTTTTATAGAAGTTGTCTGTAGTCACTATTTTTATTACTTAAGCTGTCCAGAAATGATATGAAATGCACTGAATCTTCACTCAGCTCTGATCTTTAAACAGATGAGTCATACATGTATGGAGAAAGGTTAGGTGTCAGCAGCTCAAAATGAGTCAAAATATATGAGCCCAAAAATAACATCATGAGGAAATACACCTTTTTGCTTCGGTTTTGTTTGCTTTTCTATATTATACAGCATCTTCTACGATAAATATTTTCTTTTCTAATTAGATGATTAAAAACTGAAACTTTAAAGAAGTAAACATTGAAAGAACAAAAATGAACTAAAAGTATGTTATCATTCATGCTTTTCTGTCTGTAGGGAGTACTTATTTTTTTTCCACTCTTGGAAGCTGACAGTCAAAAACTCCTAAAATTCTGGTTTTGGACTCTAAGAGACCTGCTGTGTGATGTGACCTTGGATGTCACTTAACATCTCTAAAACTGTTTTTTAATTTGTAAACTGAGAATAATATTACTGCCTGTGTCACAGGTTTATTACTGTGAAGGGCACGTCTGCAGTAATAAAATCCAGCGTCTATGGAACACTTGCAAAGCTGGAGTATATTCAAGGCATATTTTGTGTACTGCCTCATGTGATTAGGGCTTCCCTGGTGGCTCAGAGAGTAAAGCGTTTGACTGCAATGCTGGAGACCTGGGTCCGATCCGTGGGTCAGGAAGATCCCCTGGAGAAGGAAATGGCAACCCACTCCAGTACTCTTGCCTGGAAAATCCCATGAACAGAGGAGCCTGGTAGGCTACAGTCCATGGGGTCGCAAAGTGTTGGACACGACTGAGCGACTGTACTTACTTACTTATTTACTTCATGTGATTAACTCAGATGTAGGAAAGATTGGGTACAAACATCCAATAAAAGAGAACTAAGAATAATGGATGGCAGTTAAAGAGGGACAAATTTGGAATCAAAAAAGACTGCTTAAATCCCAAGCTGGACCAGATGAAGCAGTTTATTTTCTTGGAAGTAGGGAGTGGTTTCCTACCTTTACAGATGTTTGGGAAAATGACTGCAGGGAAGCTTACAAAGAAGATTTAATTTTTTATTGGGTGAAGCAGTAAATTTGCAAAAACTGTAAATTGAAATGCCTGTGAGGCCAGACAGGTAACGTAAATGAACAGAACAGGCTGGGTATGGAATAATAGGGGATGGTGGGAACCGTGGGGAGCTGGAAGCATGTCCCTACCCCCTGCCTTTGCAGGTCTTCAGGCTGGAGGTGTCTTCCTCCAGATTTTTGCAGAGCTGCCTTCTGCTTCTTTGGAGCTCACTCACATAGCCTACTGCCCTGCTCCAGTATTCCCCATGGTATTTCTCTGGAAGTTCTATCAGGCCCTGCTTGTTCATTTATATGTTTTCTGTCTGTTCTGCTCATCTTTTTGGAATATACTATAGATTCAATAGACATGCAATAAACAAAGCACTGAATGAAATCGAAAAATAATCTAAACAACCCATTCGAATGATTCCTGAAACAATATCTGCAATTTAGTTCTCATGCTCTAAGAGATAACATTTGAGGTGTTGTTTCTGTAGCAGTTATGACATAATTCCAGGGAAATATAGAGATGATTGGAGAAGGAAATGGCAAACCACTCTAGTATTCTTGCATGGAGAATCCCAGGGAGGGAGGAGCCTGGTGGGCTGCCTTCTGTGGGGTCCCACAGAATCAGACATGACTGAAGCGACTTAGCAGCAGCAGCAGCATAGAGATGCTAAAATCATCTCTGGAAGGTTGAACAGCAATGGAGGTGCTCTATATACTAGATTTTTCAGGATCCAGAGTATAAAATGGAGAACTCGGAAGGAAAAGAGGAGAGGGACAGAGAAGTTTTCCTTATGTTTACTAGAGTAAGAACATCAAAAGGCATTACTAACACAAACCATTTCAAACTTACCGTAGTAGCTCCACCTTGCTACCCAGGCAAAAATATCCTAAATTGAAGGGAAAATGAAGAGAAAATTAAACATGCAAGCCAAAGAGGTCATGAGATTTTTCTTCCAAACCAGTATATTATTGTGGTTTTTACTTTAATATAAGCAAAATCAGTGCAGCTCTCAGAGTCTAAAAAATATTAATTTAGAAGAAAGAATATTTTTAAAAAGAAGGAGAAAGAAATCAATCTGGACCCTAACCTACTCCAGCTAATTTGTCTTGAATCTCCTGAAGCCAAGTAAGCCCCTTGGTATAAAGTATCTTGTGATTCATAGGTTTAGTGTATTGACCTACATGCCCTAGCTTACATTATGCCATTATATTTCACTGAAAAAAACCCTGAATATTGCACTTCTCCCATAGATGACAGGTTTTACACACTCATACACACACAACTGTTGGAAGGAGACCAGAAGCTATTGGATAACTGTCATCTGAAACCCTTTGTACTTCTCCTAGCTCCAAAATCATATACCTTCCTAATGTCTTTTGTGCTTCTTCTATTAAGTGGATGTTATAAAACCATCAACAGCTTTACCCCCAATAGGGATAAAAATTTGTTATTGAGGGAATGGGAAAAGAACAAAATGGGAGGGAACAAATCTTGTATATTACACTGGCTTTTGACTTCCAAAATCAGCTTTACACAACCAGTGCTTATTTCTCCATATTTAATGTCTCCTATGAATAATTTAAATATCATGTTTATGGAACAATCAATTTAAGATAAATAAAAAATAAGGAAAGAACAAGGTAAGAACCAAGGAAGTTACATGAAACTGATATCACATGGAATGTACAGCTACATGCATTTGGCTCAAGAATACTCCTGTGGGCTCAAGAATATTCCTGAATATTTCAGTCCTGAGGTGACTTACTTCTCCTAATCCAGAAAACCACAAACATGAGCAACAATGCCAAAATGGTAACAGAGATTCCAATGTAGACTCCCTTGTTGGTGCTCATCCATGTTTCTTGTGCCAGCGCCGCAGGCTTCAGAAACATCAACAGATCAAACACAAAACAGAAAAATAAAACCAGCTTGTTAGAGTTATAGGCAGAAAACATTTCAGAAAATAATATACCCAGACACATTATTGTTTATTGGCCCCTTGCTAGTTCTGCATCATGAGGGATAAGACCAAATGATGTAAAGTTATAGCCTTATGATGAAATTCTAAGACAACGCAAAATTCAAACTGTATTTGGGGGTGGTGGAAATGTTTACATCTTACTAGCGGTGGTATTTAGAGAAGGGTACAGATTTGTTAAACTCAAACCATATGCTTCAAATGAGTGTGCTTTATTATTATAGTTTATACATATTGTAAAAATAATAAGCTCCTTTCATAAATAATCCTCTTATGATACTAATAAAAAGCAATTTTGGTTCCTATACAAGTTACCATGGTGGTGTTATTTGTATGTGTTCAGTTCCTAAAACTGGCCATTAATTAAAACACTTTTTTGAACTAGAATTCAAGATTCTATGTCTTTGTAAATGGGCATGAAAGGCTGCTCAGATTCATGGCTCTGCTTAACAATTAAAATGCTGTGCAAATGGGAAAAAAATTCCTAGTGTGAGGGATCATCACGTCCTAGAGTAAACCCAAAACTTACCAGGCCATCATGCTTGCCTCCTTTACATAGCTTAATTCTAATTCTAAAGATGTCCCACCAGGTAGGTATTTGAACAGAAAGGAAGTGGAAAATCAGAGAAAAAGATTAAGTCTCAAGTCTCCTCCTGCCTAAGAGTTTAATCTCTGGAGTCAGAATCCCAGATTAACTTTTATTTAGTTGCTCTGTGACCCTAGCAAGTTATTTAGCCTCTCCAAACCTCTTTTTCTGTCAAATGCAGATTAAATAGGGTTTTGGGGAAAGGTACTTTAGGTACCTCGTGATAAACACTATGAGGAATACAGAGGAGGGTGGCCTAGCCTCTGAGCTGTCCTTGCCTAAACAGAAAACAGTCAGTGCCTTGGGAGGGAAAAGCTGTGTTACCACCTTACTTGTGGGAGGTAAAGCAGTTAGAAAGAACACAGGGTTACAGGAAGCAGTCTTTGCTTGCTTTTTAAAAAATATTATGTTGCATAAAAACTGGAAGTTCATTTCAGAGTGTGTACCTCAGGATAAAGAAAGGAAAACAAAAATCAACCATAATTTCAACATCCAGAAATAGTTACTATTACCATTTTTCATTACATACACTTCTAGAATATTATCTTTCTAGTACTTTCCCTAACAGATACAGTTACCCAATCCCATGTATACTACACTATATACATCATTTTATTTTGTGTCTATAAACTATATAATACATTGATATAAATTTTTTTTTCAGTTTTGTCAATGCTACATGGCATATGGGATCTTCGTTCCCTGATCAGCCATTAAACCTGAACTTACTTCATTGGAGGCATGGAGTCTTAATCATTGGACTGTCAGGGAAGTCCCAATGCTATTTGAAAACTTAGTTTTTTCATTTAACAATTGACACTGTCTTCTCATGGCAGTAAGTACACTGCAGTGACAACATTGCTAATGGCAATAAATGGGCATGCTTAATTGATAAGTAATTATTCTCCTATTATGGAATATTTAGGTTGTTTATCATATTTTCATGATTATAAACAGCAGCAATATATATCTTGTTTATACATCTTTATGTATATGTTCATTCTCTCCTTAAGATGCAGCTCAAGAAGTTGACCTACTGCGTGGAAATATATGCTGCTTGGTTTCAAGATACCTGGGAGACACCTTGATATCTTCACAGTCAAGACAGAAAGCCCATGATTGGGCTACCACCTATTGTGAACTTGCTTCTATATTGCTTATATTATATAGAAGAGATTAATTGCTACTAAATATACCTGTCCTGCAGATAACTGAGGTCAAAAACAATCTTATCATTCAGAGTGTTTGTTTCTTTTTTTTAAACTAGCATAAGTCTGACTGACATGACATTTACATGGTGGCAGTTTGCTATTTAACAAGCACAAACAAATTTAGCCCATATCCATCAGATCAATCAGTACCCATATCATCAGAGTGATTAATCTTTCATATCATTGCTACGTGGTAGTGTTCTCATTACACTAAGTTATGCAATATAAGGCCACTTGACGCCACATTAACCCCATTTTGCTTGAACTTGAATTTCTCTTAACAATGTCCATGCTGCAACTTCTCACCACTTGCAATCAAGATTACTCTCATACCTGAATCTGTTCATGTTTTTTGCTTCTAAGAGTTATTTGCACAAAGTGAAAAGAAAGTTGTTTCACCCAAGGGAGCCAAAAGTAAAAATCTCACTGATAAATTCCTCTAACTTACACACAAAGATGAGGCTTTGATGAACATCATGAGACTATAGTCCCTTGGATTTTTCCCAAGCTAACTGTGGGAAAAGTGTGAGAACAAATTACAGAATTACAAAGTTGTTGAAGACCTTAGGACCTTAATATGTCATTATATGGGGAGGATATATATAGAAAGACCGAAGAGTGGCCTCAAATTTTCTCTATAGGAGGAAAATTGGATTGGAAAAGGATATTAGGGGGCCTATGATTAAGGAATTGCACTTTCATTGACATAATATTTTTGGTGGGGATGGCCCCAATTCCACTACATCAATTCAAAGCATGTTATTTCTCTAACAATGATCTAAGTCTTTTTTGGTATGTAATGTTAATTCACTATGCCTGAAATAATTCACACTTTTTTTCTTATTTTCTGGTCAGCAGAAATTCTGTACTGGGTGTATATGTGTGCCTAGAGTAAAATATCACTTTTCAGGTATTTCTAACAAAGTAGTGCATCTATATAGACTTTATAATTAATTAAAGTATCCCTATTTAAGAGTCAGATTCTTTCTTCCTTTATTTTCTAAATTAGAAAGAATCAATCTGTGGACTAGTCTGACACTAGAAATCTCTAAATGTAACTTGATTCCAGAAGAGACATATAAGTGAATCAGGCTAATAAAATAGGAAGGAATATACTTACAGGTTGATTGTTATGCCAGTGGGGATCTGGAGACTGTGTCACAGTGCCATTTCCATCTGCTCAACAAGAAAGAAAATTAATAAGAATTACAAAAAGATATTGAACTTCCCTGAAAACACCAATTCACACTGCCTTCTGGTAATGAAGGGAAAGTTGAATAATCATATGGCCTAATGCTGTAGACATCCCAAGAGTAATACCAAGTTACTAACATTTATTAATTTAAGTAGTAAGGTTTCGCTTCTTAACCATTTTGTCATGGACCCTTTGAAAATGAACCTTTTTTGTTTCTCCCTATGGAAAAAAAAAAAAATGCATGCTCACAGAAAATTTACTGACAATTTTAGACAAGTTAGAGTGACCCATTCTCAGAACTAGGTTAAAAATTACCAATTACAGATAAATAATCAATACTTTCATGGCAGCTCAGAAACTTCCAATGAGTGCTCAGAGGTCATTACACATCCAAAGAGCAGAACCACTCTGTTCAAAATGAATATTACATTGGTTTTACATTCAAAATGTGAGTGAAATGCACTAAGATGCCTCAAACAGGTGGCATCCAACTCCTACATTATATGCCTGTGTACCCAGACACTGATCCAAATCTGCTTTAGAAAATATGTTACATCACTCTCAAGGCCACGATACTTTATACTACCTAAAATCCCAATATAAAAGGATATTATGCCTTAAAGTTTTGAATGTCCAAATTTTAATAGTGTTTTGAAATATCTCTTTTGTCACACAGAACATATACTGTTGGCCCTTCTAAGCAACTATAGGTCTAATACAGAATTCTCTCTTTACTGAGTATCTATTATATACAAGCACTTTACATCCTTATACCAATTTTCTTAATCTGAAATTTTAGATGAGATGCTTAAATGGTTGAAGTATCCAATTCTACTAAAGGACAAGAGCCTCAGATCATAACCACTGCACACATTATGTTCCTATTCAATAAAAATACTGCAGGTTTCAGAGATTCCCATACTACTGACAGAGCTATAAAATCATCATTTTCTAATGGTAGTGAAAATGAACTAACCATATCCCCCTAAATTTTCACACTTTACATTACTGTATCTACAGTTTAAACATTCTGACATTACTTCTTCAAGAGACAAAGACAGTACCTAGTCTAGTCTGTGGGTATGATTTATGTTATAACCTTAAATCCTTAAGCTATAGAATGAATGATGTTGTAAAAAAAAATAGCAAGGACTTGAGTCAGATGAAACTTGACTTCAGTGTTGACATGTCACTTACCAATGTGACCTTGATCAATGTCCTTTACATACACATTATATACATATGCATGTAAATGTATGTATTTATATTTCGAGCTGGGGTAACCTTGAACTACAAGCTGTTGATAGCACCCGTCTCATAACGTTGTCACAGTAGATGATGTATGTAGGGTTCTTAACATCATATTACACAAATATCAGGTATCACAATTATGTTGCTATATAACATTAGGAGCAATGGGGAAGGGACACCATGCAATGGATTTTCCAAATATCATGTCCTTCATTCCTTATAAACATGGAGTGAGGAATGAAACCACTTGCCCATGGGCGAACAGCTAGAAACTGCCATGGGCGGGCAGTTGAATTGGAAGCTGTTTGTCTCCGAAGTAGAGCTAAATGTCCTCCTCAGTCTGGCAATGGCAAGAAATAAACCTTCCCTGAAAGAATTAAAAGAGATAATATACAAAAATTTGCTGGCACATGCATCTGAAAAGGTAGGTGCAGGCCATATGAAGCCAAAATTTCTTCTAGACTAACATTCTTTGTTTTGTGAGCCTTTAACCCACTGAAGTGTGACTTGGGCACTGTGAGGACTTGGCTGAAGGGCCTCAGAGATGCTGCCAAGACAGCAGCAGTCACAGAAGTCATGGGGACACAGCTGCTCCAATGCCTGTTCCATGCTGGCAAGTCTACCTTGACCAGGTTTTAGTGACATATTTTAGAGAACAATTTCCCATTTCCTACTTTGTTCTTCCTCTTAGCCTAAAAGTGTAGGGTGCAGTTGCTCCAACTGCTCTTACATGTATTTTTATCTGCTTTCTCTTTGTTTTTGTGCCCAGAAACAGTTCACACCAAGGATTCCACTTTCAAAACCAAATGGCACTATTAGCTAATTCCAATTAAACTGGTCCTTCTCTGAGTCCCACTGCATGTCCATTTTCAATTAAGAGCTTCCTTGACTGATTGGCAAAGTAGGCTACCCTGAGTGTCTGCTACAGATTAGCAACTCCTGAGCATGATGAATCATATGCACAGGTCTTACAAAGTCTGACCTTGTTTGGATGCTTTACAGGCACATGGAAAAACAAGCCAGTTCTGCATTACAAAGGGGTTCACATGTGGTGCTCTCCAAATTTACCACCATGGGTAACAGAGTTAGCTGGGAAAGATGACAATTCAACATCATCTTTCTCCATTATAGGAAAAACAGACTAATCTTACATCTCAAAAGAATATGGACTTTCCAAAACAAGGGAGAACTGGGAGACTTTTGGAGTAGAATAGCACAATCCTAGTGGGACCTGCCTCTTTGGTTCTAGTGTCCATGTCCTCAACCCAACTCAAAGTGTCCATGTGAAATGAAAGCTCGACACAGCAGCAGGGGAGCCTCCTGGCTCCATGTAGTTTCTGGGGCTTAGAGGAAGCATAAACAGGTGACCAGTTTGGTCTGGACCAGTTTGGATTTAATTGTTTTAAGGCTCTGTCCAGGGAAGTACACCTACGAATAAGTTTAAAGACAAGGCTGATTCATTTTATTTAGAAAAATGTGGATATGCATGTGGATGGTCCCAATCATACAAGCTATGTCATTCAAATGTACATATTTCTGGACATTCTAAATAACAGTCATAATTGTCACTCTATCACTTACCTTGTAACTGTGTCCCAAGATCTTTATCTCAAATAATGCTTGTAAGAATAAGTAATATTTCACCCATTTTCCAAAGGATAAAAACAGATTCAAAGAGGGTAATAAGACATTTGTTCAAGTTGCATAGCTGAGTGGAATAGCCATTGTTGGCATTCAAGTCACGCTTCTCTTATTTCAGAATATGTGCTCTTAACAATGTGCTAATACTTATCAAAATTTGAAAGCTCCGAGGTGTTCAGGAAAGAAACTGAAGTTACCTGTTGAACAAGAGTGCCATGGTGAGCTGGTTATGTTTGTTTCATACACGGTAGTAGGCTGGGTTTCTGCTGTCTGAGTTGGAGAAGATAAAGAAGCTATAGGAATGACAAGAACGGAAAAATAGTGTTCAATTGGTGGAGGAAAATTTATACCCCCAGCAGAAATAACAAACAAAACTAAATCAGAAATTACCCTTGACTCTTTCTTAGAAATATATTAATAGATATCCTTGATGTATTACCCCGCTATGTAGGCATTTCATTATCATGAATAAATCTGATCTAGATAATGATCTGAGAGCTTAACAACAGAATTAATTATTTCACATTTTATATTTCTTTTGTTGTTCAGTTGCTAAGTCGTGTCTGACTCTTTGCAACCCCATGACTGCAGCATGCCATGCTTCCCTGTCCTTCTCTGTCTCCTGGAGTTTGCTCAAACTCATGTCCATTGAGTCAGTGATACTGTCTAACCATCTCATTCTCTGCCACCCTCTTCTCCTTTTGCCTTCAATCTTTCCCAGCATTGTAGTCTTTTCCAATGAGTCAGCTGTTCACATAAGGTGGCCAAATTATTGGAGCTTCAGCTTTAGCATCAGTCCTGGGGTTGTCATAAGAATTAAGGAGCCTAATACTCATAAAGCAGTTAGCATGTTTCCTGACACAGGAAACAGAGTAAGCATTAACTTCACTGAAATCTTATCCTCAAGTGTTGGGTTAGGCTTCAAAACGGATTAAATGGTCTCTATTCAGAACTCCTTATAACACAGAATCTGATTCACTTGGCCCTGTTCTGGCACCCTTATTTTTTCCTCATAATTCTATGTTAAACTGGGCTGAATGCACCATCCTTTGTAGATGTCCATGACCAGTGGTCTGGCTTTTTTTAATTTTTGCTATTAATGATTCCTTTGAGAATCTAATAAAACCCACAGATCTCTCTCACTCTGAAAATGCTTAAAGATACAAAAGATGAATATAAGAGGGTACAAGTGGTTCACAGATTCTGTGAAGCCAGGTTTGGAAACCTGTTAAGAATCCCTACCCTAGATTGTACATCTCCCTTAACATAGTGCCCTGGATGTAGTATATCCTCTCCTTTAAAAACTCTTGCACTTAGAAGTATTTTTGCTTACCTGGCTGGAGGTCCCTTGTGGGTGCTGGCATTGGAAGAGAAGTAGAGGACCTCGCTGTCACTGGAGCAGTGGTGACCGTCAGGTTTGGAGTGGTGGTGTTGATTGTTGATGGCATAGCAATGGTGGTGGTTGTTGGAGCAGTGGTGACCACTGTGGTTGGAGTAGTGGTGGTGCTGGTTGTTGAAGTTGTGGCAGTTGTTGTTTTGGGGGTAGTAGTGGTGGTTGTTGGAATAGTGGTAGTCATTCTTGGAGTAGTAGTAATGGTTGTCTTTCTTGTAGTGGTGGTTGTTCTTGGAGTAGTGGTGGATCTGGTAGTGGTTGTTGGAATCCTGGTGGTTATTTTTGGCATAGTAGTGGTAGTTGTTCGAATAGTGATAGTCGTTCTTGGAGAAGTAGTAATGGTTGTCGTTCTTGGAGAAGTAGTAATGGTTGTCTTTCTTGTAGTGGTGGTGGTTCTTGGAGTAGTGGTGGTGGTGGTAGTGGTTCTTGGAGTAGTGGTGGTGGTGGTAGTGGTTCTTGGAGTAGTGGTGGTGGTCGTGGTTGTTGTAGGTGGAGCTAGAAATCAACATGAAAGCAGGGATTCATCAAGCAGTGGGAAACAAGAGACTCGTGCTGGGCCTGTGCACCAACACAATCAAGGAGACTGTTCCCAGGCAGAACTCTGCACTTATCTCCCATGAACTCCAAGTTCTAGTCATTGGTCAACTAGAACCTGTGACTGAGGAGGGAGTTTAGACATGGTCACAACAAGGCAACAGCTGCATTTAAAGAATGATATTTCAGGAGGTGTTGAAATAAAAAAATGACACATGGGATTTGTGTTGAAGCACTTCGTAAAGACAGCCAGTAAAGACTATCAGATTTACATATCTTCATAAACATCTGTGAGGAAAGGAAAAGTGTCTAGAGCCTGAAGCTCTCTTTGTCCTCTCAGCAGTACATGACTGGAACACAAATAATAGTTCCCAAGAACCAGAATATTGACCAAATAAATAGCATTCACTTCTGTCAGTTCTAAGGGTACCCTCCCAAAATATCTGCATCCTAAATGTGGATTAATTCACATCATTAACATACAATGGATAACACAGATGCCATATGCCACCTGGGAAGCCCTGAAAACAGTCATAGATAGTATATACATGAATGGATGGGGCTGTGTTCTAATAAACCTTTATTATTTAAAAAGAAAAAACTGTTGGTGACCTTATTTTATAATCTCATCTGGCCCTAAGGCTAATGTTTGCTGACCTGGGTCTAATAGTGTAGTTAAAGATTTTGAAGAACAGTGCAGTCTCCATCCCCTCCCTTCAGTTTGAAATGAAACCTAAAAAAAAAAAGAGGAAGCAAGAAAAAAACCTGATCAAAGGAGTATAACAAGGAGGAAATTTAATCAGCTTATTTCACTAATGTTCCTTGCTCAGGAGTCAATATTTCCTAAGGAAGAAGCTAGGAAACTAAGGCTAGGAAAAGCTGCTGTGGAAGAGACCTAGGAGAGGTCTGTGCGCATTCTGTGAAAAGAGCAAGAAAACTTAAGTAAAGTATTGGGTTGGAGGCAGACAGTCACTTTGGCTCAGTTATGAACCTGCTTCCCACTGGACAGAACAGTGACTTTGCAAATATTCATCTGTTAAAGAATTTATAAGCACTATAAATGTCCCCTATTAATTTCTTTCTTTATCACTTAAAAAAAAAAGTATTCCTCCAGACCAATCATATAATTTCACAACTCCAAACATAATCTCTTCTCCACACACAGCCTCCTGCCACAGGTGTATAGCCCCAGATTCTTTTGGCTGTCTTAAATTGCCTCCAAGATGTTTCCCCAGAGTCAGCTATTTTCTGCATCAGAATTGACCTTCTTTTACTTGCCTTCATCAAATAACCTAAGTGTCCTTGATGAAGTTAGGAAAAATTATGAAACTGAAATATCAAGTTCATTTAAATTAAAAAAGAGACCTAGCTTATACAGGCTCTGAGTATTGGGTTCCGTTTTCATTAGAAACTTTAGTAGGAGAATACTTACTATGACAGAGCACCAGAAACCAGGAAATCCTTTAGAACCTGCTCCTTTCACCAAGTGGTAAGAAAAATTAAAAGTCTACATCAACATAGAAAAACATAAATTTCCCAGACTTTTGGATTTCACAAAATTCTTAAAAGCCAAAATTGAACAGTTATTGAGTGAAAGTGTTCTCATATAGCAATAGGGCAATTTTAATTTTTATACAAGGAATTTAGTGATATGATGTGAGTGAAAGTGAGTCACACAGTTGGGTGCAACTCTTTGTGACTCCATGGACTATACAGTTCATGGGATTCTCCAGGCCATAATACTGCAGTGGGTAGCCATTCCCTTCTCTAGCAGATCTTCCCAACTCAGGGATCGAAGCCAGGTCTCCCGCTTTGCAGGCTGATTCTTAACCAGCTTAGCCATGATATGGTGTGAATTCTGCTTCAAAAAATCCAAGGGCAGAGGAAGGGGATGAAACTATACAGGCTCTTTCAATGTATATGCCACAAAATCGCATTGACAATTGTCAAAACCAAATGATACATCTATTTGACAGGACCTTATATTACCTGTTTTGTATGTGTGAAACGCTCTATGAGTCTTAAACTCTTAACAAAGAATATTTGAAAATTCTCTGAAGAAATGACCTCAGAGAAAAGGTCAGATTTTCAAGAAGAAGAAATTCAGCTCCATAAAAATACTCACTATATCTCAGTGCGGAACAGTGAATGCTTTGTCATGAACCAACTACTATTCCTGAAGCACTGCTTCAAGAACAGTTTGCTGACTGGGAAGATCCTCTAGCCTATGGTCTTGAATCAAGGTTACTCAACACTTCACTCTACACAAATACAATATATTCAGTTGAAGAGCTATTAGAAAACAACATCATAGGCAACTTTTCTTTCCCTACTAAAGGGAAAGAAAGTTAATATCAGACAGAAAACTCTTATCTCTGGGAACCCACAGGAAGTGGGTTCAAAGAAGTAGGAAGATAAGCTCACCTGGATTTACCCTCAACTCTAGGGTGGTTTTTATGTCATTGAACCACCCTCTCACCTCAATTCGGCAACAATACAAGCCACTGTCAGACAGGGCAGCATTGTTTATGGTCAAAGACACATCTCTTCCACCAATATGTCCATTTAGCTGGTAACGTCCATCCCTCCGATAGGTGACTCTGTAGCCATCAGTCCAGATGATGTTAGTTCCGCAATCAAGCCAAGCACATGCCCCTCGGCCCCAGCACATGCTTGTGACTTCACCATTATAGTAGCAGGGTAGAGTGACAGACTGACCCGCCACTCCAGTCACTCGGTGGTAAGAGGTTACACCATCTGTAAATAAAGAGACACCAGAGCATGCATCTCAAAATTTTAACTTTAATTTTATTTTCAGTTTGTTCTTTATATAGCTTATGTGGTTTGAAATTATCTAACCATATCTTGAGTTTTTGAATTTAATATATGCATTTTTCTTGTAAACATATTCTTTAGCAGTGTTATTATTAACCAGATATATTTGAGGATGAAACATCATATAAATATTTTTCTGTACTCAGGATTACTTCCTAATAGGACAGATTTATGAGAGAAAGTATCAGGATTTTAAAGGGCAGAAATATGTTCAGTCTTTTGGTGAATATGATTCCAATTCCTCTCCAAAAGGTGTGAAACAAACAACACTCCAGTAATGCATCAGTGTGTGTGCATTTCATCCTGTGTTTGACAGGTATCTGCTTACTAAATGTTAATACATACAGGTGGCTTTTCCTCTCCCCTAGATTCAATCACAGTCTCAGTTGAAATCTGATTTAAAAAATGTATTGCATCTAAAATTTTGATTTTCAATTTTATTGTGATTTTTTAAATGGCTATGCAAAAAATTTCACCTCACAAATCTTTTCTAAGTTAAAGAAAAAACAGTTAATATTCTATTTACAGCATCATTGGCTAGAAGGCAGAAGCCGAGTAAATTCTTTAGAAATCAGTTTTTAGAAAAAAGGGTTTATAATACTCTCAGAAGGAACGGAGGCTTATAATGGGCTTTTTTTGGGTTTTGTTTAGCTGCTAATTTGTATTGGACTCTTTGCAACCCCATGGGCTGTAGCCCGCCAGCCTGCTCTGTTCATGGAATTTTCCAGGCAAGAATATTGGAGTGGGATGCCAAATCCTTCTCCAGGGGATCTTCCCGACTCTGGGATCAAGCCCATGCCTCCTGCATTGGTAGGTGGATTCTTTACCACTGAGCCACCTGGGAAGCCCAGCATGGGATTTAGGATCAATTAAAAAACATTCAGGCAGGGATCCCTTCTTGTGAGTTGATGACTGTCCTGCAATGGAGCACTGTCCAGTTAGCCAGGGGAAATCAAACAATTGGACAATATTCAATCAAACAGTAAACTTTACTTCTTAAACACAAACAGGCAGGAAAACTCTCTCCTGCAGTAGAGGTTTAAAAAACTGTACTGTCAAATGAAGTCTGAGTGGTCCTTAAAAGAAATCTGAGATTCAACAACCAGTCATAGTTAGAACTGGATTGTAAGTCTGGGAAATGCTCTGGGAATAAGTCCACTTTTCATTAACGGAATTCTGATTATGTTTAATTTTGCTTAATACCATTTTTGAATTATAAAGGTAATTTATATGCTGATTATAGAAAGTTGTTACAGAATATAATTTTAAAATGTACTTTTCATCATATTCGTACCTCTAGAGATTTTTTTTAATGGTTATGTCTATTCCTAAAAATTTCCCCTATCTCCCAGAATGTTAGGATATGAGATAGATAATTGTGTTTATTAAAAATTAATTTTTTTGTTTATTGATTAAAAAACAAAATTTTGGCCACATGGCACTACATGTGGGATCTTTGTTCCCCCACCAGGCATAGAACTTGTGCTTCCTGCATTGGAAACACACATTTTTACCACTGGAAATCCAGGGAAGTTCAAATATTTTTTTTTTTAAAGAAACAGTTACACATGGTTAAAAAAATCAAAAAGTACAAAATGGTACAATAAAAGACTCATCTCCTTCCCACCCATCCCCATTTCTTCTTCCAACCCTTGTCCACAGTTACACTTTCTAACATACACTTGAGTAGTTCGTGCATACACAACCATCTACCTACTCTTTTTTTAATTTAAACACAAATGGCAACATAAGCTGTACTGTACTGCAGCATGCCTTATTCACCTACCCATAGATTATTAAATTCTTAGCATTTAGCAATTTCTTTGGCTTAAGTTTTCAGCTTGGTTCTTTGCTCACTAGTGGATCCCATTACCTTTGACAAAGCCCTAGGTGTTAACATCTACCTTCCTCCACCACACCCACACACCCCCTACACCACCCCCTACATCCTTGTGGTTCCAAAGCACAATCTACTTATTCACTTACCTGGCAGGAGTAGGAGGCCCAGGATGGCTACCCAAGGATGCATGATGCTATTGGCCTGAAGGAAAGAGAAAGCAGACTGCTTGGTGTGGCCCTCAATCAGATGGGATCAGAACAAGTCTTAATTCTCAGATGGCAGCTTCTCCTTTCACCCTTACAGAGTGAATCCCATAAGCCTGCCTGCTGAAAGCAAGACCACACTTGCAAATGCTTCCGCTGTCTGTCTGTTCCAGGTGGCTGAAGAGCTCTGCCCCTTCCAACAGACAGGCACAGCTGTCCTCTGAAACATCCCTACTCACACAGCTCCTCTCCTGCACTCAGAGCCCACGCTGACTCTAGGTGCTGACAGAGACAAGGGAGCAAACACAAAGGAAAGGAGAGGAAGGCTCAGCGGGGACACCAGAGCCAGCCCAGACTTCCCATGGCAAAGCTACACTTATCCTTAGCCTTGAAGGTGAGTCACCTGGCTTTCTGGCGAGAGGAGGATACTTCTTCCTTTGTGGTCACAACGGCTAGTCCCCAGCCTTAGTCAAATGATCAAATGTACGCGGAGCTAAGAACTCAAGAGTTGTGAGTTTCACTTATGGCTCAGGAGACTGCCTCTCAGATAGCTCTGAGGAACCACGTCCAAGAGGGGTGGAGAGATAAACTTATATGTGATTTTGGAGGAGAACAATCAAACATCTCAGTAGAAGGTTGCCACTAGGTACAAGAAACAAATACCTCAATTAATGCCTTTAGCATTTTTCTAAGTACAGGAAGATGAAACTTGGATTCATAAAAGTTTCTCCTGCAAACATCTAACTATCTGAAGGCTTGTTTTACCAGTTTTCCCAGAGCACAGAGGACTTCTTTTTGGATCACTGCACTGAATTCCTTCTAGGGTATATGGAGTATCAGTGACTACAGGGGCTAGTGACTTAATTCTTACAGATCCAGATGGCTAGGGACACTCCTTAGCTGCCAGTGCCCCCTCATGGTCATAAATTCAACCATGACTTAGGAGGCAGTTCATGGCCACTCTATCCCATAGTGCAGAGAATACCTTTTCTCAGTCAGGCCAGTATGGTATTACTGGACTAGGCACTACTAAGAGTAGACAAAAGACTTTGGACCACATGTCTTTCAAATCTGTTTCGGTCCAAGCAGAATCCCCTGTGTTGCTTCTTCTCGTATGTAGGGCTACACTATAACAATCTTGAGTTCATGAATAAATATACACATGTATAGCTCTTAAATAAATATATATATGCAAGTTGCCTAGTCATCATTTTTATCAGAGACTTAGTCACACATTTAGTAATGCAAGAAATCACAATCTTGTAAAATAGGCCAAATGCAAATAACATAGCTAGTAGCAGTAATAAGGGTCATAAGTAAATATTTAGGCCAACAGTTTCAATTAGGTGTGATCCAGTATATTACCAGCTCATCTGACTCAATCTGTCCTGTACAAATCACTGTCTTAAAGGTAATGAAATACTTGTATTGTTCACAAGGCACCCAGCCTAATTTCCTAGTGTTATTAGGCTGATTATCCTTAGTTTAACTGTTCCCAATGTAAAGGAGCTTTTAAGCTTAAATGATTTAAATAATCTGGTGGGAGTCATATAAATCCACCCTGTAAATGAAGGAGGGTTCCTCCTAATAATAAGGAAGTTATATTTGCTGACTGAAATTTAGTTTGTTATTTTTCAGCTTGAGTAACTTTAAAAGAAAATTCATATTATAACTATGGTCAGAGAAAGCACCATTGATTGGCCAAGTGAGGGAGTTCTATCTAGGAATATCAATAGTTGCCCAAACAGAACTATAGCTTTCTTCTGGAATCAATTTCCTAAGGGTCATCCAATTAGACCTGTGGAGAGGAGAAATCCACCAAGGTAACCCAGAAGTACTAGATTAGGTAACTGATCATAAGCCTAACAATTGGATTAATTTTTAAACTCTGTGTAAGACTTATACCATGATAAAAAAAAAAACCATGTATTTATGAAAAGGTACAAGAAATTATCAAAAATTATTATAATATATAATTATATCCATATTTCTATAATTATATAACATGACATTATTATCTAATGTAACTATTATGCTGAAAACACTGTAACTAATCATACAGGTCAGATCGGGAATCTAGGGATAGCTGTCCACTTCTGATGTCTTCTCTTTGTCTTGGTGTGAGTGTAGTTTCTCCTCTGTTTGAACTTTTTTTTAAGGTGAGTCTTAGGGTTCCAGTGCAAGAACTCTTTCTAAGTGGAAAATACAAATCCAAAAGTCAATTTCTTTCCTTTGTTCTATGCACCAGTTAATCAAGAATACCTAACAAGTGTCCTTTGATCGAGGTTGGAGACAGTTCTTTAAATTATGCCTTTCCAACATGCATAATCTTCTGGTTATACCTCATGGGGCATCTGGTATTCATCCAAAGACAAATTACAGTGATATGCTTCAGAAACAAACGTAGAGCGTCCTTTTAATAATAAATTAAACTTTACAATAATGTAACCTAACAACAGGGGTCTATCTCCGAAGTGAGTCTTGGGCAGTAAATACAGACCTAAATTAACAATACTAGAATTTAATATCCATATATGTAATTTTTCTCTCTAAAATTATGCTGACATCTATCAAATACAGGCAAATTAAGAGTAATTTTTTTGCAAAAATAAGTCTGCTTTCAGTAAACTTGGCCTGATTACTTATATAAGTGTAATTGATCATACAATCCTTTTAAAAATTGGTTTAGATGGAACTTTTTATTAAGAATCTCAGATTGAATTTTTAAAAGGCTTCTTTCTTTAGGCGAGAAAAGTCATCCCAAGGGCATGCCATCAGATCCTACCTGTGATACCTATAGATCTGGATTAATTTCTCTCCTTTCAGTGTTCCAGAGTGTCTTCAGATTCCTACAACTGTCAGGAGGTGGACTTTTTTTTCTACTTGATAAGTCTGCTAGCAAACTAAGAGTTTACAATTTCGGAGGGATCAGGTAGAAAGAAAAGATAAATGTTTCAATTTTGCTTACAAAGGTATCATTAACCAAATTGCTGTAAGTCATAATTAGTTTAAGGGGAAAGGTTTCCTTACATCTGGAAAACAAATTAACAAGCAGTAATATCTCAGACCAGAAAAACCATAAACTCTAAAACAATGTTCATTAGTTCACTCAGTCCTATGCAACTAATTCTTGATCTTTTGTTAACAGTTTTATAAAGCTTTTAAAAGCCTGCACTTGTCAAAAATCCTTTATGTGAATTTTCTTGAAAATCAAGCATTTTTTGCAAAGGCATTGGGATCAAACAGCAACTGTCTGTGAACAACAAAGATTTTTAAAGACATGGTTAAAGATCCGATTGTGATGCAATTGACAAACATTTATACTCCTGTGACATAACATTTTAAGATAATAATCAGAATTAAGACTGATAACATTTTACTATGACATACCAGATTCTTAGGAATTCCAATAATTTCTACAGTATCTAAAACATGTCCCCATACAATATAGCCTAAGGATGTTTATCACCATCCGTTTGAAATGTTTCCCATGCAATTTAACATACTATATAAGGCTAGTTAGTCTAATATTTTAATCTTTGATAAAGAGAGAAAACAATTCCCTTAGGTGCTTCAGGACCTTCTGGAAAATCTCAAAGTAAGCTAAAGGTCAAATGAACTTCAAGTAGAATTTGATCTCTGGCAAGTTTGCCAAAAATATCAAAAGACTTTAAAACAACACTTGGTCAGGTGGCATCAGAGATCACTGTGAAACAATACTTATTCACTTAGCCAAGAAACAATAAAATATTTCAAAGGCAAATACAGAAAGATATAAAAAAATTACTTAAAATACAAAGAAAATTAACAATCTGTTACAAAAAGCAGATCAATATTCTTAAGAAAACCCTCTTAATAGAGAGAAACCAAATTCAGGTTTTGTACCATTTTGCCTTTAATATTGAAAATCATTTGCCCAAATAATTAATTCTAACCTTAGTTCTGCCCAAACATAAAATCCTTTCTAAATTTTCATTTTTCCTCTCAACCCTACACATTTCTATACTTACAATAATCAGTGTCTTCTTTCTTATTTAGAAATAGCTAGCATTAGAACCAAATTATTTTCTTTTTCCTTAATAAATGCATTTTTATTTCATATATCTTCTTCTTACTTGCATACAAAGCTGTATTCCATATTACCTTTATAGTCTAGTTAATTAGAATTATCAAATTTTTAAAAATATTTATTTATTTAACTGTATTGAGTCTTCACTGGGGCATGCAGGATCTTTAGCTACAGCATGCAAGCTTTTAGTTGGGGTACATGGGGTCTAGTTCCCTGACCAGGGATCAAACCCAGGCCCCTGCATTGAAAGCACAGTCTTAATCACTGAACTGCCTGAGAAGTCCTGAATTATCCACTTTCAAAAACCTTAATTTCTAGTGAAAACAGAGAAGCAAGAAATTACATACTGTCTTTTACTTTAGCATCCCATAGATTGGCAAACTTGAAATACTATTTATATAAACTCAACATGAAGAAAATAAGATCATTCAAAATTGGGAAAGGAGCACATCAAGGCTGTATAGTCACCCAGTTTATTTAACTTATATGCAGAGTACATCATGAGAAATGCTGGACTGGATGAAGCACAAGCTGGAATCAAGATTGCCAGGCGAAATATCAACAACTTCAGATAGGTTAATGATAACATTTTAATGGCAGAAAGCAAAGAGAAACTGAAGAGCCTCTTGATCAAAGTGAAAGAGAGTGAAAAAGCCAGCTTAAAACTCAGTGTTCGAAAAATGAAGATCATGGCATCTGGTCCAATCACTTGATGGCAAATAGTTGGGGAAACAATGGAAACAGTGACAGACTTTATTTTCTTAGGCTCCAAATTCACTGCAGATGGTGACTACAGCCATGAAATTTATTAAGACACTTGTTCCTTGGAAAAAAAGCTATAACCAACCTAGACAGCATATTCAAAAACAGAGACATTACTTTGACAAAAAAGGTCCATCTAGTCAAAGCTATGGTTTTTCCAAGAGTCATGTATAGATGTGAGAGTTGGACCATAAAGAAAGTTGACCACCAAAGAATTGATGCTTTTGAACTGCAGTGTTGGAGAAGACTCTTGAGAGTCCTTTGAACATCAAGGAGATCCAACCAGTGAATCCTAAAGGAAATCAGTCCTGAATATTCAATCGAAGGACTCATGCTGAAGCTGAATATCCAATACTTTCGCCACCTGATGTGAAGAACTGACTCGTTAGAAATGGCTCTGATGCTGGGAAAGATTGAGGACTGGAGGAGAAGGGGACGACAGAGGATGAGATGGTTAGATGGCATCACCAACTCAATGGACATGAATTTTAGCAAACTCCGGGAGATAGTGAAGGACAGGGAGGCATGGTGTACTGAAGTTATGGGGTCACAAAGAGTTGGCCTAGACTTAGTGACTAAACAACATAATTTCTAAAATACGTGTGCTTTCTTAGAGAAAATGTTGCAATATGGCACCAAATGTATTTATTAATAGCCCTGAATCTTTAGTTTCTCTGCAAAATGAGGTCTACATTCACTAATTAATGTGAACAAGGCTCTGTGATGTGCAGTAAGTGTACAATCCCATAAGACTGAATTTTCTGACAAGCTGTCTACCACAGGAGCCCCCACTATGTTCTCAAGGCTCCCAAACAGCACAATGGAGTTTTTCAATTTGAGCTATTCAACAGTTGCTACTCTAGAATCAACTTTGTGACCCCTTGAAGATACATGACCAGTTGAGGGATAAGGCTCAGGCAGCAAACATGAATTTCCAGCTGCTTACTCCACAGGAAATGAAGCCCCAGTGCAGGCACAGAGAATGAGAGGATCAGACTCATCTTTGAGAAGGAATGCAGCGGCCACTATGTTGAGAAGCGTGAGGACCTATCTGGAAGCTACTGCAATATTTCTGTCTGGGGGTGCTTCAGTCTGAAGAAGGCCTTGGTTGGAGGAGGCCTACGTCTTATAGCTTCCTAGACCTACTTGAACAGAAGCTCCCTCCTATTGATGAGCCTTCACACATGCTGTGCCCTGAACTACTTGCTAAAAATCAACCCTTCCATAAAACCAAGACGTATGATTATATGTCTTTAACAGAGGAGAGGAGGGAGAGCAGCTCAGGCCCTGGTTGTTTCAACACAGGACCAGCAGGGCTTCCTGCAGAGTGTGGAGTAACAGCCTAAAGATGACTCCAAGCTATGTGGCCTGAGCAACTGGAAAGCCTGGAGGTGCCACCAAATGAGATGGGGTAGCTGTGTGTAACAGTTTGGGAGGAAATATTGTGGACTTCAGACATGTTGTGTTTGAGATTTCTCAGACACCCAAGTGAAAACTGTTCAGGAGAGACGATCTGGGCTGAAAATACTTATTTGAGAGACATCAGCATAGATATGGGATTTTAAAGCCATGAACCAGAGTTGATGCTCAGGGAGTGTCCTTGGCTTAGGGACTAGGGCCTGGGGCCTTGTGCAAAAGGTGGAGGTGGAAGAGGCACCACCACACACATAGAAACAAGCCAATGAAGCAGGAGGAAAAGTAAAAAGTAAATGGGATCCTACTGCAGCCATGTGAAACAAATGCATTAACACAGAGGCAATGATCATGAATCAAATGCCACAAAGGAAAGAAATGAGATTTGTCTATAGGACAGAGCAAGCTGGAGATCATTAATGACCTTCATAAAAGCAGTTTCAGTAAAGAATAACTAAATGACTATTCACTTTCACAATCCATGTTACATCTCAAGAAAGGTGTTTACGAGGAAAGGGAAAATCAAAAGAGAACTAAAAATTGAAGCCAGGGAACTCTTTCAAGGAATTTTGTGACAAAAAATAAAAGGAAGGAGGAGTTTGGAAGTAGGGTTAAGAGAAAGATGATAAAAATAACAGCATGTTTGTATGATCTGGAGATGAATGAGTGGAAGAATTGATTTGGGCAAGGAAAAAATGCATGGAGTAATAGCGGAACAGAATTCACTGTCCAACTAGGGGATTCTACTTAGACATGACTGGAGATAGCACATCTTCAAGAGCAAATGGACAAGGGACTCAAACATGACCATTTGGAAGTGCTGAGGTGCCTCTGGAAAGCAAGGGGTCATGAAAGCAAGACCAGCCCAGGAGGCCAATGCTCTCCAGCTATCTGCAATTGCCAACTATGAGGAAGAACTCACATCAGAGGATAGCTATTTTTTAAATCTTCTCCAGTATTTAAATAATTCCATCAATGGGACCTGCAAAAAGCCAGAAGAAAATATCAGGCTCCCCCTTTACATTTTAGAAATATTTGGCTTTACAAACCACAGATTGATGAACAAAATTGTTCACAGAGATACACATACTCCTTCTCATTTCCTTTATACTATATAACACCCATCTAACAGATAAGGAGAGACTCAGCAAAGGGATGTATTGACTCTAACTCACACAGCTTCTGTTTGTTTGTTCCCCTTGCCTGCCTCCTGGGATTTTAGTTTCCCAATCACAGATTGAATCCACGGCCCTGCAGTGGAGCTCTGAGTCCTACCACTGAACACTCATGGAATTTCCCACACAGCTTTCAAGTGAGCCTCAATGAGTATTCCTTCCTCCAAAGGTACCACACACTTCTGCTCAGGTTTCTTTTCCTCTCTCTTTCCCTCACTGATGTTGCCCAGGAAAAGCTTGAACAATTCCAATGTGTAAGTCCATGATTCTATTTAAATGAGGATTCCTCTCTCAAGAGATACAAATCCATTTTATATGAACTACCCAATTTCTATTGGTTCATTCATCATTGTATGAAGATTCCATATTTTACTGAGAAAGTTCAAGCAGCAAAGTTCCAGTTTTCTCTTCAGCGTAAGACAGGATTGTACTTACAGCTGGATGTAAGTACATCCATCGATGTACTTGGATTCGATCTGTGATTGGGAAATCCCACAAGCCATGCAGGGGGACCAAAAAAACAAACAAAAGCTGTGTGACTCAGTCAATACACCCCTTTGCTGAGCTGAAGAGAAGTACAGTACTTTCCAGAGGATTGCACTTACAGATGAGTTAGGAGGTAGCCTTCCAGCTTCTCTGGTGGTCTGTCAATGATTCTGTCTCTTTTCTCTTTATGGATAAAGATGGAATTCTAGTTAGTCCTTATCTCCTTGCCACAACTTTCCAGAGAATGTTGGGAAGTATCTTTAGAAGTTGAACTTCTCTAGTCTGCCAGTCTTTTGGCTGGATTTGATCCAGTCACTAAATAGATTACCAGGAGATTTTAGTGATCTGGAGTAGAATTTACTCTCTACTAGGCTGCTTTTATTTTTTAATTGAAGTAGAGTGGATGTACAATATTATATAAGTTACAGGTGTATAACGTAGTGATTCACAATTTTTAAAGTTTATGCTCCATTTACAGCTATTATAGAGCATTGGCTGTTGTACAATATGTGTTGTACAATATGTCCTTGTAGCTTATTTCATACTTAGTGGTTAATATCTTTTAACCCCCTACCGCTGTTTCTTCTCCCCCATTCCCTCTCCCACTGGTAATCACTAGTTTGTTCTCTATATTTGAGAGTCTGTTTCCTCTTCAATTATATTGACTAGTCTGTTTATCTTTTAGATTCCACATGTAAGTTATTTCAGTAATACAGTATTTGTCTTTCTCTACTTGTTTCACTAAGCATAATACCCTCCAAATACACCCAAGCTGTTGCAAATGGCAACATTGTGTGGGTATATATACACACTGTAACTTCTTTATCCATTCATATTTATGGACAATTAGGTTGCTACCATATCTTGGCAACTGTAAATAAGGTTTCTAAGAATATTGGTGTGCATATATTTTTTGAATTATTGATTTTTTTTTGGTGGGGGAATATATAACCAGGAGTGGGATTGCTGGGTCATACCATAGTCCCATTTTTAGTTTTCTTATAAACCTCCATACTGTTTTCCACTAATGATGTACTAATTTACATTCCCACCAACAGTATACAAGGGTTCTCTTTTCTCCATATTCGCCAACATTTGTATTTGTGACCTTATTAATGAAAGCCATTCTGACAGGTTTGAGGTGATACCTCCATGTGGTTTTGACATTTTGATTTACATTTCCCTGAAGAAAATAATGTCAAACATGTGCCTCTTGGCCATCTGCATGACCCCTTTGGAAAAATGCCTACTCAGGTCTTCTGTCCATCTTTTAACATGGTTGTTTTTTGATGTTGAGTTGTATGAACTGTTTATATATTTTGGATATTAGCCCTTTATTAGTCATATCATTTGCAAATAATTTCTACCTTTCATTATGTAGCCTTTTTGTTTTGTGATGGTTTCCTTTGTTGAGCAAAAGCTTTTAAGTTTAATTAGTCCCCATTTACTTTTGTTTTTGATTCTCTTGCTTTAAAAGGAGAAGATAAAAGAAAACATAGCTATTTTTTTTTTTTTAATGCACAGGTTTTCTAATTCAACATATATTCTCTTGCTTGCTGACTGCAACATGGGAAGACCCAACCTCCAGACATTCTGGTCATGGCATCCTGCTGCCAACCAGACCATTGGGTGTGACCTGAGACCTCAACACTCCCAGCTGCCTGAGCAATGTAAGCAGAAATCCATTGTTCCCCCAAAACATGAGCAATGGCCCCCAGATGTCCCCTTGCTCCAAGGGGTCAGCATGCTGTTGGGAGCCAGACTGAAGCCCCTGAAAGGTTGGTGGCGGGTCAGGGAGTGGGGAAGAGGGTGGCCATGACTGCTCCTGGGACCTCTACAGCTGAGAGCTCAGCCTGAGGCAGGGTGTGGGGGATGCAGGGCATGGTGAGGGGGAATAAATGAGAAAAACATACACTCATGACCAGGAGCGCCAGGCCCCAATAGCTCCCAGAGGCACAGCCCTGAGGACATAACAGGAAGTCATTTGGGCCCTGGGTGGAGCCATCTTGCCACCCCTCCATATGATGGACCCAGGGCCTCTCTCTGGGTGAGGTCAATGTGTCACTCCAACCTCAGCCATGGACAGCATGTGGCGAATCAAGAATTTGGGGGTTCTGGGTGTGTAGCAGTGAGCATAGGGGTGCTGAAACATAGCAGGTGGGTGGTGATAGCCCAGACAGACTTTAGCTCATCATGACTGAGCCCTGGGCATTCAGTCTCCCCACCTGGGCCACCAGTCAGGCCCCTGACCTTAGACTCTGCCCAGGAAGCCAGGCTCAGCTGAACCCTCCCAGGCCCTGGGCCTAGTCCTGGCCTTGGCAACCTGGTCTCTCCCTCCCAGAGGGTCCAGCCTCACCTCCAGGGTCTTAGCAGTCACCTTATTGGCCCAAGAAGGCCCCTGGTCACACCTGGGTTTCCCAACCCCATGGCAAGCAATTCTGGGCATAGAGGGTGCTTCAGGCATCGTCTCATCCACACCAATTAGGAACTGGGACCCTGGCCAGCACCAGGAGGGGGTTAGTGCCAAGGGGACCAGGACTGGACTCGTGGCCCCCAGCACAGGGCCCCTGGCACAGTTGGGACCAGGCCTCTTCTACACATCTCCCAGCTCTGGCTGCTTGATAGGGGCCAGCCCCAAATTCACTCAAGGCCCCCTGGCCAGATGGTCATAGGCCCCTGACTCAGCTACTCAGGGGTACAGTGCCTACTACTTGCTCCAGCTTGCTCCAAAGCAGCTGCCACCAGGTCTGCTTATCTTTCTCCAGGGCTGTGTCGGGGTCTCATCCTCATACTTGGTGATGTAAGAGTAGATCTCATGCAGGACACTCATGCTATTGAATTGACTCTGGTCCAATGTGAGATATGCACTGTTATCCAGGTAGCTGATGGCAGGCCATCCTGGTGATGCTGGCATAGTAAATCTCCACCTAGCTCTTGCAGCTAAGGATGTCCTTGGTGTAGAGCAGCCTCTGGGAGGGCAAGTCCTTGCCCAGCTTGTGTTCAGATGTGGAGCAGGAGTCCATGAAGGCCTAGGCCAGCACTGACGGGCAGGCGTCAGTGCTGCTGCTCTTGTAGATGTTGAATAGCACCTGTCGGTTCTTGATCATGTTCAACCGGAAGCACAGGAGCAGGCAGTTTTTCTTCCAGGTGTGATGCATATCTGCATCAGGTATCTGGTGCCGATCGGCCTGCTCGTCCAGGAAACCAAACATGTACTTGATGGCCAGCAGCAGGTCTGAGCCCAGTGCATGCTGAAGATGGTTTGGAAAAGGGCATCCATGCACTTCTGTAGCATGCCCTTGATGGCCAGAGGCCACATGAGGAAGAACTTGAAGAATGTCTTCCTGCCTCAGTTGCCACTGAGCTGCTCCAGCTGGTCATGGTTCTTGACAAGGAACACTGCTACTTTTTATATCAAAGAGTGCTCTGCCCATGTTTTCCTCTGGGAGTTCCATGGTGTCTGGTGTATTTACGTCTTTAACCCATTTTATTTTTGTATGTGATATTAAAGATGTTCTAATTTCATTCTTCTACATGTACCTGTACAGTTTTCCCAGCACCAATTTTTGAAGGCTGTCTTTTCTCCATTGTCTTTTCTTGCCTGTTTTGTCATTGATTAATTGACCAAAAGTATATGATTCTGAATTTCCATCCTCTTCCATTGATCTGTGTGTCTATTGAGCCAGTACCATAATGTTTGATTACTGTAGCTTTGTAATATAGTCTGAAGTTGGTGAGTTTGATTTCTCCAACTCTGTTCTCTGTCTCAATAATGCTTTGGCCTTTTGGGGTCTTTTGTATTTCCACATAAATTTTAAAATTGTTCCTAGTTCTTTGAAAGATATCATTGGCATTTTGGTAGGGATTGTATTGAATCCATAAATCGCCTTGGGTAGTATGATCATTTTAACAATATTAATTCTTTCAATCCAAGAACATGATATAACTTTCCATCTGTATTATCTTCAGTTGTTTTCCAAGTACAGGTTTTTCACCTCCTTAGGCAGTTTTATTCTAGGAATTTTATTCTTTTTGAGGTAGGCTGTTTTTAAAAGATTCAGTACAGGTCTTGATTTAGGGTCAGACTTTAGGCCTGAGAGGTCATATGAACTTTGAGACTGTTTATACAAGAAAGGACTTTAACTCTGTGGGGCCAAACCTCTGATTCGTATATGAATAAACTGAGGACCAGAGAGAAATAGAGGAGAGCACCCACAGAAGTCACTCGGGGCCAATGCAGAAGTGAAAGCCAGGTTCACCTACCCCTACTCCACTGTTCCTCTTCCTCAACAAACATTATTTCACCTGTGTTTTTTGTTGTTGTTTGCACCACTCACCTTGTGGGATCTTAGTTCTCCAACCAGGGATATAAAGCCACAGCCTCTGCAAGCAAAGTTCAGTCCTAACCAGTAAACTGCCAGGGAATTCCCATTTATTTCACCAAATATTCATCAAGCATCCCATACTAACCAGTGGAACATTTTAAGTAGATAAAGCAAACCCACAATCTCCACCCTTCAAAGTTTAGGAAAACAAGCCACCACTTTCAGTATGAATGAAGTCATCATAGGAAACAAGCTTATGGTTCAAGGACAAGGTGGAGTTACAGTAGGAGTATACAGTTAACAGATACACACTACTATACATGAAATAGACAAGCAACAAAGTTTTACTGTATAGCATAGGAAACTGGTGAGTCAGATGGTAAAGAATTTGCCTGCAAGCAAGAGAGCCAGGTTAGATCCCTGGGTTGGGAAGATTCCCTGGAGAAGGGAATGGCTACCCACTCCCAGTATTCTTCCCATGGACAGAAGAGCCTGGCAAGCCACAGTCCATGGAGCTGCAAAGAGTCAGACATGACTGAGTGACTTACATTTCACACTATAGGGAAATATATTCACTGTCTTGCAATAAACTATAATGGAAAAGAATCTGAAATACATCCACACAGACACATGTGAATCACTTTGCTATAAAACCTGAAACTAACATAATACTGTAAATCAACTGTACTTCAATTTAAAATACAGGAGTCAAGTTACACTGTGCCCCAATACAATTTATATACCTCTCTCACATATTAATACCATGTCCATTGACATTCCAGGTTTTGCAGTTGTGAGTGAGAGGATGTCAGAAAATGGAATGTGAGCTAAGTGAGCTCCTGCTCACACAGCTAGAGGGCATTGCCTTGTGTCAAATAGAACATCTCCCTAAATTATGAGATGATGGGTCCTTTTTCTTCCTCCCCAAAACCCAAACAACCTTTTCTACTTAAAACACTGATATCAGTGATTTGTTTGGGGATGAAAACTTTCACTTTTAGCTATGTGCCTTGCTGCATTATCACATGATTACAAGTCATTTCCTCTGCATCCATTGTAGGGAAGATGGGTGGGTCAAAAAAAAAAAAACATGATAGCACTGGGCTTTCATCAGATGGTTAGGGTAATTTTCTGAAGGACTCAGTACTCTTCCAAACCAAGCCCACTGCAAGACTTGCACACCAGTTGAACTCCTGTTAGTAGAAGTTATTCAAAATGTATGCTGAGCTTTGTCAAAAGTTTTTTTTTTTTTCCCCATTTATTTTTATTAGTTGGAGGCTAATTACTTTACAATATTGTAGTGGTTTTTGCCATATATTGTCAAAAGTTTTGTCAAGGCACTGCATTTGTAGTGAACATGGGGACTTACCACACTGACAACAGAACCCTCCAATTGTTAACTAGCTATGTTGCTAAAGAATGTCAACATTTTTTGGACTCTCTGGGAGAAGGCAAGGGTGGGATGTTTCAAGAGAACATCATCGAAACATGTATATTATCTATGGTGAAACAGATCACCAGCCCAGGTTGGATGCATGAGACAAGTGCTGGGGCCTGGTGCACTGGGAGATCCAGAGGGATCGGGTAGAGAGGGAGGTGGGAGGGGGGATCGGGATGGGGAATACATGTAAATCCATGGTTGATTCACGTCAATGTATGACAAAAACCACTACAATATTGTAAAGTAATTAGCCTCCAACTAATAAAAATTTAAAAAAAAGTGTCAACATTTTAAAATTTCAAAACTTCAAATGTCAAAAATCAAAAATGAATTATTTCGAGTGAAAGGAACACTATTTAAATAAGTTGCTTTCCAAAATGACTGCCTTCAGAAAAAACATACATTAAGTCAGATACTGAATCATATATTTCCTTAAAAATATACTATTGTTCTATTGTCATGATACTTCAAATACAATCACATCCTTTGCCACAACAATTCCATGTCCAGAATCATAAATATTGGAAGTATACAAATGCACATAAATTTTTGTATATTTGAAATGGGGGAAAAAAAACTAAACATCTATGTGTGGGGAAGTGATTTAATAGATTCAGCACCTTTGTCCTACTTAATACTACATAGCTGTCTAAGTAAAGGCTGTTGTCCCATTCTCACAGGGAATGATGAGCTTCTGTAAGTAGTGGAAAAAATTAGGTTACCGTGTGTGTGTATGAGTGAAAGAGAGAGAGAGAAATTAAGAGAATAGCCCAGAACTTTCCAAAATCTAGAGCCACTAGCCACATGTGGCTATTGAGCACTGAAGAAGTGACTAGTCAGAATGAACATGTCCTCTAAAAGGAAAATACTCACTAAACTGTGACGACTTAAAATGAAGAAAACAAAACAAAACAAAAACAAAAAGAAAGAAAACAAAAACACTGCATATCTACTGGACAGTGCTGACCTAGGATTGTTCCTGGGGAGTAGGACTGGGGAAAAATTTTGATGGAGAGGACAGGGAATAGGGATTTCCACCTTTAATTATTTTTCAGAGAACACTTAACTTAAATTTTAAAAATCAGAGTAGGAATCCAAGCAAAATTTATAGTTTAGTTGATATTATGTATTAGTCTTAATTTCTTAGTTTGACAGATGGTACCATGGTTATGTAAGCTGTTAACCAAGAAAAAAAAAAAAACTTCTGAATACAGGAACTCTGTACTATCATTGTAATTTTTCTGCAAATCTCAAATTATTTCAAAATAAAAATCTAAAAAAAACAATGAGAAAAACAAGCACTCTAACAAGATGTATCTTCTGCTTAGAGATTCTTACCTGGAGTCTCAAAGTACTTACTGTGAAGTAACTCGCCTACCCACAGTTCCTTGTAAACACATTTGCTTCAAACAAGGCAGCTAGGATTACAAAATATCATGTTGCTTATCTCCCACCTGAAATTCCGTCAATTCCGAAAACTCGTTTCTCCCTTGGTGATTAGAAGCTGTCTGGCTGCTGCTTAGGTACCAGGAATTGTTGCTGCAGTAGGAGGCTTGCTCAGAGAACAGGAATGGTGCCCGCTCTCCAAAGACTTCACTGAGGCCTGGGCAGCTAGAAGTTTTCTAAGCCCCTTCACTTGCTCCTTGCTGCCTCATCGGCTCCTTGCTTCAGCCCTTGGACTAAAGCAACACCAAGGTCAAGAGATTTTTGCTAAGATCTCATCCTGAACTTTGAGATTAAAAAAATGAATACAAAAATGAATATTATTAGTATAACAACCTTCACTTATATTTATACAGGTGTTACTTTCTACTTAAAGGTTTCCAGAACAAGAAACTAAACTCAGCATCCAAATGATTAGGAATGGCAGGTAAAACTGGATAACAAAATTAAAAACAGATTTGATATAGATATATAGATATATGGTTATTTCAGAAGGGGCCAAATGAAGATAAATTTAAACACTGCATTGCAGTGTAAAATACTTTTATTTTACATGAGGTAGGTTTAAAAGGCATGAAATGTGGAAATTACAAAGGACAACATGTCAGATTGTCATGAGGCATGTTGTTAAGTATAGACTATAAAGCTCTAACAAAATATTTTCCAAAGGTGACCCACCCACAAAACAATTATATTAAAAATAATGTGGGTATTTAAACAGACATTCTACCACCACAACCACACCTGCATAGCTTAAATAATTTTTTTAAACATCACTACTTTCTCTGGAAAAAAAATCACACCATAAGCAGAAGGAGCTTGACACAGGCAATACAACTGAAAAAAAGATGTAGAGCATCTAGAATCTTGAAAGTCATATTTCTGAATCCTTCTCTATTGCACAGCTTTTCCAGTGAAAACTGGTTAAAATCTGAGCTCCCCTTAAGCTTAAGAATTCTCTGATCAAGTGTTCCCAGCTGCCTTTCTTATTTTTCCCTTTTTCCAGCTGATTTCCAGAAAAGAATGACAAAATTCTTCAAAATTACAGGGTGTTTCTACTTACCTCTGGAAAGACTTTCTCAGTAGAAATCTGGAGACAAAACTAATTTGTATTCAGTTTTAAAAAAATTTCAAACTTAAGTGAAAATTAAATTTAAATGGAAATAAGCATAAGGGGATGTTCCCAAATAAATCAATGACAAGTCAAACCACTTGGAATTTCTGCCTTGGGAATTCTAACACTAAAAGTGATAGGCAGATAAAGCATGGCAATATCTTAAATTTTCAGTCTGAAAAGATCAGGGAACCTCTTTATGCCCTGTGGGTCTCTATGGCAGAGATCTAGGAGAAAAATTTTTAAGGCACTTCTAAGAGAAAAACCATACATTCAATCTTTTTATGTTGTTTCTAATTAAGTTACCACTTGTCGTCACCCAGACCCTTTGGGGGTTCCATGATAGTTTGTTATCTTTCTGCCATCTTCCTCATTACAAATGACTGATACAGAGTTAATCCTACCCTGAAAACCAGGGTCCCAATCCCTGCTGGAACCACTCTTGACACATCTAGAGTGATGCTACACACTCCTGCTGTGACCTGAACTTATCCAAAGTCTTCATTTCTTTCTATGAGGAGGAGGGTGGACAGGAAAACACTGCGATCATACTTAAATCAAATTTTTTATTACAAAAATTGGAGAAAATTATTCAAACAGTTATAGAAGCACACAAAAGGAAAAAGTGAAACTCTTGACTATTTGCCCCTGTGGAATAACCATATTAACTTTGGAATTACTTCTGGAATATTTTACAGTAAAAGAAAAAAATAGAACTAACTACACTATTCGAGAACCTTTTTCTTTTTATAAGCAATATAGATTTCTCCTTTGACAAGTAACATAAGCTCTGTGAAACTAGGGATTTTGTCTGTTTCCTTCACTGCTATATTTCTAGGAACAAAAACACTGTCTGGCACAAAGTAGGTGCCAAAACATGTTCACTAAATGAATGAATAAGATCCTCCTTCCTGTTAGATCAGTCAGAAGTTCCATGGGGTCAGGGATGTGTTTATTTGGTCTCTGTGATCCCAGCACCAGAGAACCTGGCACAAGGTAAGCACTTAGCTTCTGTTGAACTAGCAAAACAATTCAATGATGAAACTACTTAATTTTTTTTTTACCTGTTCCAGTGTGTTGGCAATACCACAATAATCAGTTATTCCCCAATTCATGGAGAAAGTCTCTAACAAACACTGTTGCAATAGTTGTTCTTTACATTGTTTAAAGTTTTTTTTTTTAGGATAAGAATCCCTATTGGAAAAAAAAAAAGAAAGAAAGAATCTCTTTTGTGGGGCAATCATTGACCTGGTTTAAATGAGTTTTGAAATCTCTTCCATCAAAAATTTCATAAATTAAAAATACTTAATATTAATTTTTTAGCTTGTTTAAAAGCCACTGCCTGGAACTTTGAAAAATGATCTCCCTTTCAAATCTCCAGTAGAAAACCAATGCTTCCCAATCCTGTATAGATGCAGCCTGGACACTGTAACAAACAGGCTGCCTGCATCCCTGGTGATCAACATCTCTTGCATGCAACACAGTAGCAGTTTAGTCATCACCCAGAGAAGGCCATTTTCAGGCAGGTCTCTATTGTTGATTCACCCAACAGAAAGGAGAAAGACAGGAGAGGAACAGACTTCCAGGGCCTGAGCTGGAAGAAGATGCTGAGAAACTAAGAGCTGGACAAGACCAGAAACAGGAGCTTAAGAGTATTTTTGAGTTCCCCAACAAGTGAATGTACAGGGCTCTATCTGAACTCTCCAATGGAAAAGTTTTTCCGGAAATTTACCTTTCTGCTTATTTAATTTTTTCACTCCAAAGATATTAGGTAAATCTCTATTATGTGTCAGAGTTGTACCATAACTGGGAAGGAAAAAAACAGGCAAGATGGACCTACTATCCAACATCCTGGCACTGAAGCTTAAGGACCATTGTCGAAGCACGAAGGGATCCAACTGACAAACAAAGACGGCTAGAGACCTTTACCTACTTCCACCAGGAAACAGAATTTCTGTCCCAGTCACTGCTTCTTCTTTTATGAAAAACACTGCTCCATTTCTCTCCATGAATGGAGAAGTCGGTCAGAGATCTTTCCCTTTGAGTACACCCCAAGCAAAACTGGTCAACACACACTGATCGTACTTCCCTTTTCTCCAGGAGCATCTGCCACACCACAGGCCTTGCTGGGCCATCTTCTTAACTGAGGCCAAGAAGAACTGTGCTTTGGCACTTACTGTTGCAGAGTCAACATTCAAGAAGTATAAAACGTGAGGCTTTTAGGGAATCAAGACGATCTAGTCCTACTCCAGTAGTTTCCTAACCCGTTCTGTGGATCACAGAGCTCTTTGAGAATCAGTGACCCCTTTAGACTTCCTGTATGGAAAAAGACACACATACATCTCAGCACGTAATTTCCCCTGTATTTTCAGGAGTTTCATGGACACACAATGTAATCGAATATCTAGAATTCCAGAGATCCCATATTAAGAATTCTTACTCTCTGTAAAAGCCCCCTTGAGCGCTAATGTCCCAGTTAGCAGTCTCTGAGTTGGGGGGATGGAACACAGAGGCAATGTAGTGCCTGTGTATTACCACACAGGTCCCAGCTCAATCCTCGAGTGAGCTAGTTATCTTTAAAATATGGAAAAACACTGCTCGGTGGCCAAGGACAGAATTTCTAAAATCAGTCAGCTGAGCCATCTCATGTTTTCAAAGAAGACAACACCAAGCCCCAAAATGAAGTGGCTGAGTCTGGTGGCGTTGAAAGGTGACAGCGGCCCAGAGGCTGTTAGGATTGCTGCCCACTCTTGACGGACCAGCAATACTCGAATGGATCCGCTACTTCATATACATTTTCCTCAATGATATAGATGTTTTCCTCTGGGTGAATCCCCTCTGCTGCTGTATTTGCCAACCCTGAAGGAGAAAGGTTGGCCAAAGTGATGAGGCTGTGGAAATAAAGTATTGTAGTTGAGTTAAGCATTTCCTGGACAACATGTAATAGAATTGAGAGAACGGGCTTTGCTGAAGAGTTAGCAACCAAGGCAGTATACGATCCTTGATCAGGTCCTGACTAGGAAGGGAAAACATAAAAAGCAATGACATAGTCTAGGGAATATTGTGTACAAATTCAAATTATCTGAAATTTCTTAGGTATAAAAGTGGAATTGTGTTACCTTAGAGAATATACTTATTCTGAGAGTGCAGACTAAAGTGTTTATGTGAAGTGTCAAGATCTCTGAAACACCTGTACAAATGGTTCAGAAAAAAACATAATTGTGTACATTAAGAGAGAAACAAAGTGAATGTGACAAAATATCAAATAACACACTCAAATTGCTTTGTTATTTCAATTATTATGTGGGTTTAAACAATTCCAAAAAGTAAAAGGAAAGTGTTATGGATCCAGTGAGACTTGAGTTTGAATTCTACTTCTGTTGCTTACCATCCATATGATCTAGGCTAAGTCGGATTTGCCTTTGCCATTTATTCATTCAAGAACTATTTAGTCTGTTACACACTGAGCCCATGCATCAAGAGATACAATAGTGAACAAAACACAAAAAGCTCCTGGAGGCTGAATATCAGTAAACTTAGGTGTTAGGGTCCTCATCTATACAATGGGAAGAAGTGATTTTCTCTCACAGGGCTGCTGTAAGGAACATTTATCCATTCAATCCTCAAATATTTATGAAGTGTGTACTAAGAACGAGGTATTCACTAGGAAACACAGTTGTTAATGTGGCGGATAAGTTTCTAATTTTCTATGGAGTTTACATTTTAGGTAGAAATACAACACTAACCCAATAATTTCATAAAGAATGAACTCGTAGTACATGTAAATGTAAATATTACCAATTGATATTACAACATTTCAGGTTTCAACTCTAATAAATACTGGTTATAGATCATCTATGGAGAAGGAAATGGCAACCCACTCCAGTATTCTCACCTGGGAAATCCCATGGACCGAAGAGCCTGGTAGGCTACATTCGATGGGGTCGCAAAGAGTCGGACACGACTGAGCTATTTCACTTCACTTATAGATCATCTAAAGACATGATGATTAAATGTTCTCTTTGGTCTTATTTGACTTTTTTACTGCAGGCTATTTTGTCCTCCTAACTATACCATCTATTGTGTGTGAATACTAAGTCACTTCAGTCGTGTCCAACTGTTTATGATCCTAGGGACTGTAGCCTTCTGGCTCCTCTGTCCATGGGATTCTCCAGGCAAGAGTGGGTTGCCATGCCCTCTTCCAGGGGATCTTCCCGACCCATGGAGTGAACCTGCATCTCTTATGTCTCCTGCACTGACAGGCAGGTTCTTCACCACGAGCACCACCTGGACTTAGTCTAAAATTACTAGTGGTTCAGATAGTATTCAGTGGACAGAATCATTTTTTTTCTTAAAATATATTTCATTCTGCCCATGTACTAAATGTCACAGAAACCCAGTAAAAGTTATATAAGCTTTGTGTGTGTGTAGTGTACTACAATTAGGAATGGAGACTAATTATGCAATATGATAGACAAGCAGTTTCCAACTGTTTGTACATTACAATTACCTAGAAAATTTTTAGAACACTAAGTGTCCCCTGGTGGCTCAGGTAGTAAAGAATCTGCCTGCAATGCAAGAGACCCGAGTTTGATCCCTGAGTTGGGAAGATCCCTGGAGAATGGAATGGCCACCCACTCCAGTATTCATTCCTGGAGAATTCCAAGGACAGAGGTGCCTGGCGGGCTACAGTTCATGGGGCCACATACAGTCGGACACAACGGAGCAACTAACTCTTTCACTTTTTCACTATGATCAGACCTTATTCCCCAAAGATTCTGATTCATTTGCTCTGGGGTAGACAAATATGTTTAAGTGCCCTAGGTGATTCTAATAGGCAATCAGAGTTAAGAAGAACCAGGCTGGGTTATAAAAAGCTCTGAGAGTAGATTCTGAGCTTCTTGTTCACTTCTGGAAACAATGGCCACCTAGAACCTGGGTGTAGTAGGTCCAGATTGTTGAGGGAAATCTGTTCTACGGGTTAAGATTCAATTACATCAAAGCACTGATATGTCTCCTGGTTTATTACATAAACTGAGGTAGAAAATAATAAAGATGTATTTTCATGTGTAACAAACATAGGGACTGCCTACTACATATCTGGTAGTATGCTAAGCACCAGGGACACAGAAAATGAATTATGAGCCCTGATATCATTAAGCTTGTCTTTCAGTGGGGAGGCATTTAAGAAAAAAATGTAAATAGAAAAAATAAAATAATGTCAAACTGTGATATGACAGAAAGAAAAGTACTGCAGCAAAATGGATTAACCTAGAGATTATCATACTGAGTGAAATAAGACAGAGAAAGGCAGATATTGTGTCATTTATATGTGAAAACTAAAAACACTGCAAATAGTTTTATTTACAAAACAGAAACAGGCTCACAGACACAGAAGACAAACTTATGGTTGCCAAAGTAAGAGGGGATGAGAGATAAATTAGGAGTATGGAATGAACAGATACATACCACTAAGATGACCTTTAAGCTCAGTTCTGAAAGAAGAGAATGAGTCAGCCAAATGAAGAACCAGGGTGACATCTGGATTGAGTAAAGCCCTGGTAAAGATGGTGATAAGTGGCTGAAACTGAAAGCATGACTGGAATAAAAGAGTGGCACAAGATGAGGTCTGAAATGGAGGCTGGGCGAGATACTACAGGACCCTAGAAGTCATAATCAGGAGCTTGGGTTTTATCCTAAGACATAAGAAATAACCGAAGTCCAGAAATGTGATATAACTGGGTTTCAAGAAAATCACTTTGGTTGCTATGTGGAGAATGAACTAAAAGGACGTATGAAAAAAAGAGCAGGTAAGTCATGAACTGCCTCAGAGTAAGGTAGTGACAGAGAGGCACAGAATCATGAATGGATTTTAGATATGTTTTGGGAAAAGTGCAAGAAGTGAATGTGGATTGCGTGTAGTTGGGACTGTGTGTTAGGAGTGAAGAAGGAGAGAATTCAAGGATGGCTTCTAGCTGAGGCAACCCGTTGGATGCTAGTGAAACACTATGATGAAGACCCAGCAAGGGGGGGTAGGGTTTTAAAAAGGTGGAATATGGACTCTAGAGCTCCTTTTTGGACACATTAAGGTGAGAGACAAATAAGTGGATATGACACCTGAACAGCTGGACAATCAGTACCAACACCCTTGAGTGCTGAAGACAGAAACTAAAGATGACATTTAAGTCTATGGAAATATAGGTTATCATCAACCAGAGGGTATGGAGAGAGGAAAAACACCAGCTCTGGGGAACTTCAACAACTAAAGATCATGCTGAAGAAGAGAAAATAATAAAAATGACTGAAAAGGGGTGGCCAAAATGAGAGTGGTCTTTCAGAAGTCAAGAGAAGGAAGACTTCTTTGGAATGAGTGAGGGTCAACTGAGTTGAATATTACTGAAAGTTGGATGTACTACATTGAAGACAGAGGTATTACTGGGTTTATCAAAATGGAGATCACTGAGCTTGAACTAAAATTACTTCCATAGTAATTCAGGTGTAGAAGCTAAATGGGGGTCGGGGTGTTTGAAGAGTACAGAGGAATGAAATGTAGGAATAACTCATCTGAGAAATATGCCTGTAAAGGAGAGGAGAGAAATGGGAGTAGCTGGAGAGAAATGTGTGAACTAGATCTTATTTTTACACTAATTAAAAAAAGCATAAATAGGAATGGAGAGAGAGATGATTCTGGAGAAAGTGATCAAAGGGAGAAGGAAGTCATAGCTATGGCAAAGTAGTTGAAACAGGCTTTTAATACTTCATCAGTGCAGTGAGAAGGGAGGGAGGTTTGAGCAGCAGTGAAATATGTGATGCTCATCTCAGACACTGCAATAAGAAGATACAAGATTGCTGCACATTTCTTAGTGCCAATTTATGGCTTTGATGTCATGATTAAAAATATGTCACCCCAGTTGTGTGATTTTCTCTAGCAGCTTCTAGGGAAAAGACTGCAAATTTCCCATCTATTCTTCTAAGTAGTCATGTTTTGAGTTTTGGCAGTAAACAAATGTGTGTACAAAACATGACTTCTCCTACTCCTCATCAACCTCTTTCCAAACCCTTTTACACAAACCATAACGGTTCCCAATAAACAGCCCTTGGCAGAACTGAAAAAAGTGGGTGTTATCAATGCTCCTTATCAACCTGTAGACTCCATATTCATGTGGTCAATTCCCAAACTCCACTGCTACCTCTCCATACACTCAGGTAAGTGGGAGTGAGTAGCTTCTTCCTCTGAACAATTCATTTACCATTAACGGCGGAATAACAAAAGGGTAAGCGGGATAGCCCTGGTTTCAAATCCTTTATCAATTAACAGTGTCACGTTGGACTAAACGTTACTTAACCGTACAACACAATGGCTCTCCAACTGGTAAATGAAAACAATATTAGTACCTTTCTCAACAGGGTAATTATGAGGATTTAATAAACATAAAGCACTTGGAAGCATAATGCACATAAGCCACACACGATGAGCAGCTCATTCTGGTTTTCCCTGGACTGTCCCAGTTTTAGCACTGAAAACCCACATATTCGGACGCCCCCTTCAGTCCTGGGAAGTTTCGGAATCATTTGTAATCCTACACACAGTTGATGTTTACGGATGAGTAAGAAAGGCTACTAAAATAATAGAGGTATAATTCCTTGGCTTCTGCCCCAAAGAGTAGAGAATATATCACAATTATTAAAGCATGTGAGACTTTCGGAGTGATGGAAGTGTTTGGTCATTGATTGTGGTGATGGTTTCCTGAGTGAAATCATCTACAAAAATTCATTAAGTTGGACACATTTTAAACATACAGTTTATCTCATATATATTATAATTATTTTTTAAAATAAACATAAGTAACTGAGAAGTAAAACATTTGCTGAGTGCCACAATGGAGGAAAATAACAAATGCTGCAACCTTGACCATGACCCAGTGTTAAAGGAACCTGCTACCCCTCTTTAAAGAACCACACTTAAGAAATAAATTAGAAAATGCATAGAAGGAAGTGATTGTTGATTCATGAATTTAAAAGATTTATGTTTTTTACAAAATAAGAAAACAGGTACTAGAATCAACCTGCCTGGATCTGAATTCCAGCTTTGCCACTTACTGATTCTGAAACCTTGAGAAAACCTTGAAAGTTTACTATCTCTAAGTGTTACTCTCCTCTGCCGTAAAAAATGGAAATAACAGTACCACCTACCTTATAAGATGGTGACGATGATAAATATAAAAACATGCTTGTGACATGGTAAGCATTGATTAAAACTGAGCTATTATTATATCTTGCGGTTTGAAAGGACTAAAGAGTATTCATTCTAATCGATACAATCTAATAATTAAAATATCTAGGTTTGGGTTGTTTCCTATATTAACAGTTCCTTATCAGAAGGAGAGAAAAGCACCATCAAATAACTTACATTTGAGAATGAAACCACCAGAGATAAGAATCAGAGCCAGGGAAAAACACTTTGGGGGCGGTCCTAAGATGGCAGAAGAATAGCATGGGGATACCACTTTCTCCCCTACAAATTCATCAAAAGAACATTTAAAGGCTGAGCAAATTCCACAAAACTTCTGAATGCTGGCAGAGGTCATCAGGCACCCAGAAAGGCAGCCCATTTTCTTCAAAAGGAGATTACATGCTTAACGGCAACTCCCAGCAGAGAAGCAGCCCAGATGCTCACATAGGCCACTAGCAAGCAGGGGCTGGAGAAAGAGGCCCAGGCTGCATTGTTTAGGGTAAGGACCAGGCCTACATGCCCCGAGGGCAATCTGACTGAAATAACTTGAGATAGCTTCCCAGACTGTAGGATAGCTATCCCACAAAAAGCCCTAACCAAAGACATCGCCAGGCCCGCTCACAGAACAAAGGACTGAGCAGAACTAGCCAGCTGTGGACTGGCCCACCCCCCACCAGAGACAGGCAGGCGAGGGCAGCCAGAGCTGGAAGGAGGCAATTGCGAACCCAGAGAGGCATCCTCTACCAAACTGCAAGCAGGATTCATTGTGAACGAAGACTTCTTGGGATTCTGGATGGTCGACATCCACTGGGAGGGTCACAACCAGAGATCAGCTCCCCAGAAGAGACACACGGCACACCTGAGAAGGCGCGCCCGTTGTACACCCTGAAAACTGAGGGGTTGGGACAGGGGAGGCATTCAGAAGTAGCCTCCAATGGGGTGCAACTGTGCTCGCCAAACACCTGGTCACCTGAGCTGCTCCAAGCTGGGAAGGGCAGAAAACGCAGGCCCAACCAAGTCTGCGCCTTTGTGGAGTACCCCAGAACCTGAACCTGAATGGCTTAGACCTGGGAAGTGCATGCAACCCAGGGCCCGCCACAGACAGTTCCCGGCAGAGCAACCTAGAGCCTGAGCAGTGTAGACTGGGAAAGCACACTCACCATGAGCAGGGGCAAACTCAGTGTGGCGGGACACTGCGAGCACTCCCCACACATGCCAGCGATATTTGTTTGCAGTTTTCCTCCCTCGCCATAGCACGAATGAACAAGTGAGCCTAAAAAAGTGACCACAACCGCCCCCTTGTGTCAGGGCAGAAATTAGACAAGGAAGAGACCAGCAAACAGAAGAAGCTAAAATAAACAGAGGTAACCACTTTGGAAGTGACAGGTGCAATAGATGAAAACCATATAGTTACCACCGACTCCATAGGAAGGGGCCTATAGATCTTGAGGAGTATAAGCTGGATCAAGGAACTATCTGAAAATAACTGACCCCACACTGTCTGCAACAGCTCCAGAGAAAGTCCTAGATATATGTTTTACTATTATCATTTTTTAAATTTACTTAAATTTTTTCTAATTTTTAAGTCCTCTATTACTACTTTAATTTTCATTTTTATAACCTACTATTACCTTGCAAAAAAAAAAAAACCCTGTTTTTAAAGCAAACTTTATATATATATATATATATATATATATATATATATATATATATATATATAATAATTTTTGTGACACTGTTTTGTTTTCTTAATATTGTATTTTTGAGAATCTAACCTCTAGATTTTTAATCTTTGCTTCTCGGTTTGTTATCAACTTTGTACCTTTAAGAACCCAATCTTCAGTACCCATTTTTACTTAGGAGCGAGATTACTGGCCTAACTCTCTCCCCCTTTTGACTGTCCTTTTTCTCCACCAGGTCACCTCTATCTCCGCCCTCCCCTTCTCTTCTCTACCCAAGTCTGTGAATCTCTTTGTGTCTTCCGGGCTGTGGAGAACACTTAGGGAACTGATTACTGGCTGGATCTGTCTCTCTCCTTTTTATTCCCCCTTTTATCCTCCTGGCCACCTCTGTCTCCTTCCTCCCTCTTCTCTGTGTGACTCCGTGAACATATCTGAGGGATCCAGACTGTGGAGAGTACATAGGTAAGTCATTACTGGCTAGCTTGCTCTCTCCCTTATGATTCCCCCTCTTCTCCTCCTAGTCACCTCTATCCCCCTCCTCTCTCTTCTCTTCTCCATGTAACTCTGTGTACCTCTCCAGGTGTCCCACACTGTGGAGAGACTTTTCATCATTAACCTAGATGTTTTATCATTGGTGCTGTATAGATGGAGAAGTCTGGAGGCTACTGTAAGAATAAGACTGAAAACCAGAGGCAGGAGGCTTAAGTCCAAATCCTGAGAACAACAGAGAACTCCTGACTCCAGGGAACATTAATCAATGAGCTCATCAAAAGCCTCCATACCTAAAATGAAACCAAGCACCACCCAAGGGCCAAGTTCCAAAGCAGGACATACCACACAAATTCTCCAGCAACACAGGAACATAGCCCTGAGCTTCAATATACAGGCTGCCCAAAGTCACACCAAACCAACTGACATCTCAAAACTCACTGCTGGACACTTCATTGCACTCCAGAGAGAAGAAATACAGCTCCACCCACCAGAACACTGACACAAGCTTCCCTAACCAGGAAACCTTGACAAGCCACCCATCCAACCCCACCCACAGAGAGGAACCTCCACAATAAAGAGGAACCACAAACTGCCAGAATACATAAGGCCACTCCAAACACCGCAATATAAACAAGAAGGAAAGGCAGAGAAATACCCAGCAGGTAAAGGAACAGCATAAATGCTCACCAAACCAAACAAAAGAGGAGGAGATAGGGAATCTACCTGATAAAGAATTCAAAATAATGATAGTGAAAATGATCCAAAATCTTGAAAACCAAATGGAGTTAAATAGCCAGGAGACAAGGATTGAAAAGATGCAAGAAATGTTTAACAAGGACCTAGAAGAAGCAAAAAAGAGTCAATATATAATGAATAATGCAATAAATGAGATCAAAAACCCTCTGGAGGGAGCCAACAGTAGAATAACGGAGGCAGAACATAGAATAAGTGAGGTAGAAGATAGAATGTTAGAAATAAATGAAACAGAGAGGAAAAAAGAATTAAAAGACATGAGGACAACCTCAGAGACCTCTGGGACAATGTTAAACGCCCCAACATTCGAATCATAGGAGTCCCAGAAGAAGAAGACAAACAGAAAGACCATGAGAAAATACTTGAGGAGAGAATAGTTGAACACTTCCCTAAAATGGGGAAGGAAATAGTCACCCAAGTCCAAGAAACCCAGAGAGTCCCAAAAAGGATACACCCAAGGCGAAATACCCCAAACACATATTGATTAAATTAACAAAGATCAAACACAAAGAACAAATATTAAAAGCAGGAAGGGAAAAAGAACAAATAACACACAGGGGGATTCCCATAAGGATAACAGCTGATCTTTCAATAGAAACTCCTCAGGCCAGAAGGGAATGGCAAGACATACTTAAAGTGATGAAAGAGAAAAACCTACAGCCCAGATCACTGTACCCAGCAAGGATCTCATTCAAATATGAAGGAGAAATCAAAAGCTTTACAGACAAGCAAAAGCTGAGAGAATTCAGCACCACCAAACCAGCTCTCCAACAAATGCTAAAGGATCTTCTCTAGACAGGAAACACAGAAAGGGTGTACAAACTCGAACCCAAAACAACAAAGTAAATGGCAATGGGATCATACTTATCAATAATTACCTTAAATGTAAATGTGTTGAATGCTCCAACCAAAAAACACAACTGGCTGAATGGATACAAAAACAAGGCCCCTATATATGTTGTCTACAAGAGACCCACTTCGAAAAAAGGGACACATAGAGACTGAAAGTGAAGGGCTGGAAAAAGATATTCCATGCAAATATTGACCAAAAGAAAGCAGGAGTAGCAATACTCATATCAGATAAAATAGACTTTAAAACAAAGGCTGTGAAAAGAGACAAATAAGGACACTTATAATGATCAAAGAATCAATCCAAGAAGATGTAACAATTATAAATATATATGCACCCAACATAGGAGCACCACAATATGTAAGACAAATGCTAATAAGTATGAAAGGGGAAAGTAACAGTAGCACAATAATAGTGGGAGACTTTAATACCCCCACTCACACTTATGGATAGATCAACTAAACAGAAAATTAACAAGAAAACACAAACTTTAAATGATACAATAGACCAGTAAGACCTAACTGATATCTATAGAATATTCCACCCCAAAACAATGAATTTCACCTTTTTCTCAAGTGCACATGGAACCTTCTCCAGGATATCCTGGGCCATAAACATAGCCTTGGTAAATTCAAAAAAACTGAAATCATTCCAAGCATCTTTTCTGACCACAATGCAGTAAGATTAGATGTCAATTACAGGAGAAAAACTTTTAAAAATACCAACACATAGAGGCTGAACAACATGCTGCTGAATAACCAAGAAATCACAGAAGAACTCTAAAAAGAAATCAAAATATGCATAGAAATGAACGAAAATGAAAACACAGCAACCCAAAACCCATGGGACACTGTAAAAGCAGTGCTAAAGGGAAGCTGCATTACAATACAGGTTTACCTCAAGAAGCAAGAAAAAAGTCAAATAAATAACCTAACTCTACACCTAAAGCAACTACGAAAAGAAGAAATGAAGAACCCCAGGGTTAGTAGAAGGAAGAAAACCTTAGTATGACAAAACCTAGTGCAATGGTGTGAAGTAATTAGCCTCCAACTAATAAAAATTATTGGGGAAAAAAAAAGAAAACCTTAAAAATTAGGGCAGAAATAAATGCAAAGGAAACAAAAGAGACCATAGCAAAAATCAACAAAGCCAAAAGCTGTTTTTTGAGAAGATAAATAAAATTGACAAACCGTTAGCCAGACTCATCAAGAAACAAAGGGAGAAGAATCAAATCAACAAAATTAGAAATGAAAATGGAGAGATCCCAACAGACAACACAGAAATACAAAGGATCATAAAAGACCACTATCAGCAACTATATGCCAATAAAATGGACAACTTGGAAGAAATGGACAAATTCTTAGAAAAGTACAACTTTCCAAAGCTGAACCAGGAAGAAATAGAAAATCTCAACAGACCCATCACAAGCACGGAAATTGACACTGTAATCAGAAATCTTCCAGCAAACAAAAGCCCAGGACCAGATGGCTTCACAGCGGAATTCTACCAAAAATTTAGAGAAGAGCTAACACCTATCCTAACACCTATCCTGCTCAAACTCTTCCAGAAGATTGCAGAGGAAGGTAAACTTCCAAACTCATTCTATGAGGCCACCATCACCCTAATACCAAAACCAGACAAAGATGCCACAAAAAAAGAAAATGACAGGCCAATATAACTGATGAACATAGATGCAAAAATCCTTAACAAAATTCTAGCAAACAGAATCCAACAACATATTAAAAGGATCATACATCATGACCAAGTGGGCTTTATCCCAAGGATTCAAGGATTCTTCAATGTCCACAAATCAATCAATGTAATACACCACATTAACAAATTCAAAGATAAAAACCATATGATTATCTCAATAGATGCAGAGAAAGCCTTTGACAAATTTCAACATCCATGTATGATTGAAAAAATAAAACCCCTCTGGAAAGCAGGAATAGAAGGAACATACCTCAACATAACAAAAGCTATATATGACAAACCCACAGCAAAAAGTATCCTCAATGGTGAAAAATTGAAAGCATTTCCCTTAAAGTCAGGAACAAGACAAGGGTGCCCACTCTCACCACTACAATTCAAAATAGTTTTGGAAGTTTTGGCCACAGCAATCAGAGCAGAAAAAGAAATAAAAGGAACCCAGGCTGGAAAAGAAGAAGTAAAACTCTCACTGTTTGCAGATGACATGATCCTCTACATAGAAAACCCTAAAGACTCCACCAGAAAATTACTAGACCTAACTAATGAATATAGTAAAGTTGCAGGATATAACATCAACACACAGAAATCCCTTGCATTCCTATACACTAACAATGAGAAAACAGAAAGAGAAATACAGGAAAAAATTCCATTCGCCATTGCAACCAAAAAAAATAAAATACTTAGGAATATATCTACCTAAAGAAACAAAAGACCTACATATAGAAAACTAAAAAACACTAGTGAAGGAAATCAAAGAGGACACAAATGGATGGAAAAATATACTGTGTTCATGGATCAGAAGAATCAATAAAGTGAAAATGAGTATAGTACCCAAAGCAATCTATAGATTGAAGGCAATGCCTATCAAGCTACCAGCGGTACTTTTCATAGAACTAGAACAAATAATTTCACAATTTGTATGGAAATACGAAAAAACTCAAATAGCCAAAACAATCTTGAGAAAGAAGAATGGAACTGAAGGAATCAACCTGCCTGACTTCAGGCTCACTACAAAGCTACAGTCATCAAGACAGTATGGCACTGGCACAAAGACAGAAATATAGATCAATGGAACAAAATAGAAAGCCCAGAGATAAACCTACGCACCTATGGACACCTTATCTTCGACAAAGGAGGCTAGGATATACAATGGAGAAAAGACAATCTCTTTAACGAGTGGTGCTGGGAAAACTGGTCAGCCACTTGTAAAAGAATGAAACTAGAACACTTTCTAACATCATACACAAAAATAAACTCAAAATGGATTAAAGATCTAAATGTAAGACCAGAAATTATAAAACTCCTAGAGGAAAACATAGGCAAAACACTCTCCGACATAAATCACAGCAGGATCCTCTATGACTCACCTCCCAGAGGATTGGAAATAAAAGCAAAAATAAACAAATGGGACCTAACTAAACTTAAAAGCCTTTGCACAACAAAGGAAACTATAAGCAAGGTGAAAAGACAGCCTTCCAAATGGGAGAAAATAATAGCAAATGAAGCAACTGACAAAGAATTAATCTCAACTATATACAAGCAACTCCTGCAACTCAATTCCAGAAAAATGAACGACCCAATCAAAAAGTAGGCCAAAGAACTAAACAGATATTTCTCCAAAGGAGACATACAGATGTCTAATAAACACATGAAAAGATGCTCAACATCACTCATTATCAGAGAAATGCAAATCAAAACCACAAAGAGGTACCATCTCTCGCCAGTCAGAATGGCTGCTATCCAAAAGTCTACAAGCAATAAATGCTAGAGAGGGTGTGCAGAAAAGGGAACCCCTCTTACGCTGTTGGTGGGAATGCAAACTAGTACAGCCACTATGGAGAACAGTGTGGAGATTTCTTTTTAAAATGGAAGTAGAACTGCCATATGACCAGCAATCCAACTGTTGGGCATACACAATGAGGAAACCAGAATTGAAAGAGACACATGTACCCCAATGTTCATTGCAGCACTGTTTATAATAGCCAGGACACGGAAGCAACCTAGATGTCCATCAGTAGACAAATGGATAAGAAAGCTGTGGTACATATACACAATGGAATATTACTCAGCCATTAAAAAGAAAACATTTGAATCAGTTCTAACGAGGTGGCTGAAACTGGAGCCTATTATACAGAGTGAAGTCAGCCAGAAAGAAAAACAGCAGTACAATATACTAACGCATATATATGGAATTTAGACAGATGGTAACAATAACCCTATATGTGAGATAGCAAAAGAGACACAGATATATAGAACAGTCTTTTGGATTGTGTGGGAGAGGGCGAGGGCAGGATGTTTGGGAAATGGCATTGAAACATGTATATTATCATATGTGAAATGAATTGCCAGTCCAGATTTGATGCATGAGACAGGGTGCTTGGGGCTGGTGCACTGGGATGACCCAGAGTGATGGGATGGGGAAGAAAGTGGGAGGGGGGTTCAGGATGGGGAACACATGTACATCTGTGGCAGATTCATGTCGATGTATGGCAAAACCACTACAATATTGTAAAGTAATTTGCCTCCAATTAAAATAAATAAATTTATATTTTTTTAAAAAAGCATCCAAGCTTCATGGACCACTTTGGTGTGAGTAGCTCTGAATGTCCCCCAAATTACTCAAGCATGAGTTATTTCAGGGTTTACTCAAAGTGAAATTAATCTCCAGTCTTTTAACTGCTCATGTAGAAATGCTTCTAAATGATTAAAATTATCCTTACATTTAGCCTTTGTCTAATACTTCTGGGAAAACCAAAATTTAATTGAGTTGTAAAAAAGAAATATAACACAGGTATTGATTCAATATGAAAAAGGCCTTTTATCCTTCCAAAACAATTTCAAAAATCAAAGTGGCTTGAGGACAGTTTAGCATTTTGTAGAAACTGGTAACACTCTCAAACTATACTATTATATTTGCAACCTCTATTTTCTAAAACAGAAAGCCTCCTTTGCTACTCCCTCCCTCTCTTTTTTTCTTATATTTATTTCTGCCCTGCCTCATTCTAAAAACCAGAGCCTGCCAGTTGTCAACATAAGCACCTAGAACTGTGGCATGGATGTAGCAAAAATATCATAAATTATATGGCTATTGATTTTCTTCTCCTGGTGTCTTCATGGTCTACTCAATACCATTGCTTCTTCAAACTGCTCAATTACCATCCTCCTCCCAAAGAAAGCATTTAATGCCTTGTATTTCAGAACCCTGAGAAACCAAATTTGTCTATAATGGCAAAATCACACTCACCTTCATTTTTCTATTGGATAAATAAAAATCTGTACACACCATGATTTGAAACCTTCGGGATGCTGAGCAATATCACACTTGGAGTCAGTTGATTTAACAAAAAAAAAGGACAATCATAAAATGCTTGCACATTCAGTCCTTTAAGTCCCAGACTACATGTCCTGATTCTAAGTTGAATTCAGATATTCTTGACAGCCTTGGTAACTGAGGTAGAAGTGGTTTTTTTTTCTATCTTCCCAATGAGAATTCATGATGGAAAGATTCATGAGATCTAAAGAGAATGTACAATTCTAAGAAGTATGTTTCACGCTTTGAAGGGACCTCTGTAATGATCAGAAAGTTGGAGCCAATTTAGTATAAAAAATTAGGACTCTGTGACATAGGTTGACTTTACACAATTGAGCTAGCAACACTCTACCCAGTGTCCCTGACTCATAGGAATGCCATGTGCGACTGACTGAAAAATTGTGCAGCTGATTGAAAGGACTCTGTCACGGTATCTGGTCACTGTCTTCTACAGTCAAGGGCATAACATCCTAGAATCTGGATCCAGGACTTAGTGATAGTCATCAATAATGTAGACATTGTCTTCTGCTTGGATAGGCTTCAGAGCTGCATTTTTCAAAGCTCCAATGCAAGACTCTTTCAATGGAATCACACTGTAAAAGAATAACATGAGTAAGAGAAAAGATCACTTCTCAAGTATGAGCAGCCTATTTGTTTATGTTCATTCAAGCCTGGGTATTTGAATTTCTCAGAGACCTATTCAAACATGCTATGAAATGAATAGAAGCTTCCAGAATTGTGAATATGAAGTTACAGGAAATTATTTTTTATAAGGAGGTAGAAAGTCACACCTTTTGGTTTCAAAAAACTCACACTGGTGTCTTTCAAGACACTCATGCAATAGAACACAAAAATTTATCATCTAAGAAGACAAATACCACACATCAAATTGAAGTACTAAACCAGGATGCACAGTCTCAAAGATGGGCAGGAAATGGTTTGGCTGGTGTTTTTCTAGCTAAGAACTGTGACCCTTTAGCAAATGTTATTTAGTGGTATGTATCCCGTATTTGACTCATTGGAAATGACCCTGATGCTGGGAGGGATTGGGGCAGGAGGAGAAGGGGACGACAGAGGATGAGATGGTTGGATAGCATCACCAACTCGAGGGACATGGGTTTGAGTAAACTCTGGGAGTTGGTGATGGATAGGGACACCTGGTGTGCTGCAATGAATGGGGTCGCAAAGAGTTGGACACGACTGAGTAACTGAACTGAACTAAACTGAACTGATCCTGTATTTAAGATAAATATATATAAGTCTACAAAATATCAGAGCATATCAGATGTAGTAAAATAGTATTGCTTCACCTATGTCCAATGCTGTAAAGAGCAATACTGCATAGGAACTTGGAATGTTAGGGCCATGAATCAAGGCAGATTGGAAGTGGTCAAACAGGAGATGGCAAGAGTGAATGTCGACATTCTAGGAATCAGTGAACTAAAATGGACTGGAATGGGTGAATTTAACTCAGATGACCATTATATCTACTACTGTGTGCAGGAATCCCTTAGAAGAAATGGAATAGCCATCATGGTCAACAGAAGAGTCCAAAATGCAGTACTTGAATGCAGTCTCAAAAATGACAGAATTATCTCTGTTTGTTTCCAAGGCAAACCATTCAATATCACGGTAATCCAAGCCTATGCCCCAACCAGTAACACTGAATAAGCTGAAGTTGAACGGTTCTATGAAGACCTACAAGACCTTTTAGAACTAACATCCAAAAACGATATCCTTTTCATTACAGGGGACTGGAATGCAAAAGTAGGAAGTCAAGAGACACTTGGAGAAACAGGCAAATTTGGCCTTGGGAGTATGGAATGAAGCAGGGCAAAGGCTAATAGAGTTTTGCCAAGAGAACACACTGGTTATAGCAAACATCCTCTTCGAACAACACAAGAGAAGACTCTACACATGGACATCACCAGATGGTCAACACCGAAATCAGATTGATTATATTCTTTGCAGCCAAAGATGGAGAAGCTCTATATAGTCAGCAAAAACAAGACCGGGAGCTCAGATCATGAGCTCCTTATTGCCAAATTCAGACGTAAATTGAAGAAAGTAGGGAAAACCATTAGACCATTCAGGTATGCCCTAAATCAAATCCCTTATGACTATATAGTGGAAGTGAAAAATAGATTTAAGGGACTAGATCTGATAGAGTGCCTGATGAACTATGGACGGAGGTTCGTGACATTGTACAGGAGACAGGGATCAAGACCATCCCCATGGAAAAGAAATGCAAAAAGGCAAAATGGCTGTCTGAGGAGGCCTTACAAATAGCTGTGAAAAGAAGAGGAGCGAAGAGCAAAGGAGAAAAGGAAAGATGTTCCCATTTGAATGCAGAGTTCCAAAGAATAGCAAGGAAAGATAAGAAAGTCATCCTCAGCGATCAAGGCAAAGAAATAGAGGAAAACAACAGAATGGGAAAGACTAGAGATCTCGTCAAGAAAATTAGAGATACCAAGGGAACATTTCATGCAAAGATGGATGTTTGATAAAGGACAGAAATGGTATGGACCTGAGACAAGCAGAAGATATTAAGAAGAGGTGGCAAGAATATACAGAAGAACTGTACAAAAATATCCTCATGACCCTGATAACCATGATGGTGTGATCCCTCACCTAGAGCCAGACATCCTGGAATGTGAAGTCAGGTGGGCCTTAGAAAACATCACTACGAACAAAGCCAGTGGAGGTGATGGAATTCCAGTTGAACTATTTCAAATCCTGAAAGATGATGCTGTGAAAGTGCTGCACTCAATATGCCAGTAAATTTGGAAAACTCAGCAGTGGCCACGGGACTGGAAAAGGTCAGTTTTCATTCCGATCCCTAAGAAAGGCAATCCCAAGGAATGCTCAAACTACTGCACAATTGCACTCATCTCAGACACTAGTAAAGTAATGCTCAAAATTCTCCAAGCCAGGCTTCAGCGATACATGAACCGTGAACTTCCAGAAGTTCAAGCTGGATTTAGAAAAGGCAGAGGAAACAGAGATCAAATTGCCAACATCCACTGGATCATCAAAAAAGCAAGAGTTCCAAAAAAACATCTATTTCTACTTCATTGACTATGCAAAAGTCTTTGACTGTGTGGATCACAATAAACTGTGGAAAATTCTGAAAGAGATGGGAATACCAGACCACCTAACCCACCACTCGAGAAACCTATATGCAGGTCAGGAAACAACAGTTAGAACTGGACATGGAACAACAGACTGGTTCCAAATAGGATGTGGAGTATGTCAAGGCTATATATTGTCACCCTGCTTATTTAACTTATATGCAGACTACATCATGAGAAACGCTGGGCTGGAAGAAGCACAAGCTGGAATCAAGATTGCCAGGAGGAATATCAATAACCTCAGATATGCAGATGACACCACCCTTATGGCAGAAAGTGAAGAGGAACTAAAAAGCATCTTGATGAAAGTGAAAGAGGAGAGTGAAAAAGTTGGTTTAAAGCTCAACATTCAGAAAACTAAGATCATGGCACCTGGTCCCATCATTTCATGGCAAATAGATGGGGAAACAGTGGAATAGTGTCAGACTTTATTTTTGGGGGCTCCAAAATCACTGCAGATGGTGATTGCAGCCATGAAATTAAAAGATGCTTACTCCTTGGACGGAAAGCTATGACCAACCTAGATAGCGTATTAAAAAGCAGAGACAGTACTTTGCCAACAAAGGTCCATCTAGTCAAGGCTATGGTTTCTCCAGTGGTCCAGCACTGAATGAAATCACATAACAAACTAAACAACCCATTTAAATGATAACCCTGAAACAATACCTGCAATTTAGTTCTCTTGCTCTAACAGATAACGTTTGAGGTGTTATTTCTGTAGCAGTTATGACAAAATTCCAGGGAAATATAGAGATGCTTGGAAAAGGAAATGGCAACCCACTCCAGTATTGTCTGGGAAATCCCAGGGACAGAGAAGCCTAGTGGGCTGCGGTCTATGGGGTCGCACAGAGTCGGACATGACTGAAGTGACGCAGCAGCAGCAGCATAGAAATGCTAAAATTATCACTGGAAGGTTGAACAGCAATGGAGGTGCTCTATATACTAGACTTTTCAGGATCCAGAGTATAAAATGGAGGACTCGGAAGGAAAAGAGGAGAGAGACAGAGAAATTTTCCTTAGGCTTACTAGAGTAAGAACATCAAAAGGCATTATTAACACAACCCATTTCAAACTTACCGTAGTGGCTCCGCCTTGTTACCCAGGCAAAAATATCCTAAATTGAGGGGGAAATGAAGAGAAAATTAAACATGCAAGCCAAAGAGGTCATGAAAAATTTTTTCCAAACTAGTACATTATTACGATTATTACTTTAATATGAGCAAAATCAGTACAGCTCTCAGAGTCTAAAAAAAAAAAAATTAATTTAGAAGAAAGAATATTTTTGAAAAGAAGGAGAAAAAAAATCAATCTGGACCCTAACCTGACAACTCCAGGTAACTTCTCTTGAATCTCTAGGAGCCAAGTAAGCCCCTTGGTATAAAGTATCTTGTGATTCATAGGTTTAGTGTATTGACCTACATGCCCTAGCTTACATTAATGCCATTATATTTCACTGAAAAAATCCTGAATATTGCGCTTCTCCCATAGATGACAGGTTTTACACACACATACACAACTGGTGGAAGGAGACCAGGAGGTGTTGGATGACTGTCATGTGAAACCCTTTATACTTCTCCTAGCTCTGAAATCATGTACACTCCTAATGTCTCTTGTGCTTCTTCTATTAAGTGTGTGTTATAAAACCATCAACAGTTTTACCCCCGATAGGAATAAAAATTTGTTATTGAGGGAATGGGAAAAGAACAAAATGGGAGGGAAAAATCTTGTATATCACAGTGGCTTTTGACTTCCAAATCTCAACTTTACACTGCTGCTGCTGCTGCTAAGTCGCTTCAGTTGTGTCCGATCTTGTGTGACCCCATGGACGGCAGCCCACCAGGCACCCCCGTCCCTGGGATTCTCCAGGCAAGAACACTGGAGTGGGTTACCATTTCCTTCTTCAATACATGAAAGTGAAGTCGCTCAGCCATGTCTGGCTCTTCAGGACCCTGTGGACTGCAGCCTACCAGGTTCCTCCATCCATGGGATTTTCCAAGCAAGAGTATTAGAGTGGGGTGCCATCGCCTACTCCAACTTTACACAACCAGTGCTTATTTCTCCATATTTAATGTCTCCTATGGGGAAATTAAATATCATGTTTATGGAACAATCAATTTAAGATAAATAAAAAATAAGGAAAGAACAAGGTAAGAACCAAGGAAGTTACGTGAAACTGATATCATATAGAATGTATAGCTACATGCATTTGGCTCAAGAATACTCCTATGGGCTCAAGAATATTCCTGAATATTTCAGTCCTGAGGTGACTTACTTCTCCTAATCCAGAAAACCACAAACATGAGCAACAATGCCAAAATGGTAACAGAGATTCCAACGTAGACTCCCTTGTTGGTGATCATCCATGTTTCTTGTGCCAGAGCCGCAAGCTACAGAAACATCAGCAGATCAAACACAAAACAGAAAAATAAAACAATCTTGTTAGAGTTATAGGCAGAAAACATCTCAGAAAATAATATACCCAGACACATTATTGTTTATTGGCCCCTGGCTAGTTCTGGATCATGAAGGGTAAGACCAAATGATGTAAAGTTATAGCCTTATGATGAAATTCTAAGACAATGCAAAATTCAAACTGTATTTGGGGGTGGTGGAAATGTTTACATCTAACTAGCGGTGGTATTTAGAGAAGGGTACAGATTTGTTAAACTCAAACCGTATGCTTCAAATGAGTGTGCTTTATTATTATAGTTTATACATATTGTAAAAATAATAAGCTCTTTTCATAAATAATCCTCTTATGATGCTAATAAAAAACAATTTTGGTCCCTATATAAGTTGCCATGGTGGTGCTATCTGAATGTGTTCAGTTCCTGAAACTGGCCATTAATTAAAACACTTTTTTGAACTAGAATTCAAGATTCTATGTCTTTGTAAATGGGCATGAAAGTAGCTGCTCAGATTCATGGCTCTACTTAACAATTAAAATGCTGTGCAACTGGGAAAAAAATTCCTAGTGTGAGGGATCATCACGTCCTAGAGTAAACCCAAAACTTACCAGGCCATCATGCCTACCTCCTTTACATAGCTTAATTCTAATTCTAAAGATGTCCCACCAGGTAGGTATTTGAACAGAAAGGAAGTGGAAAATCAGAGAAAAAGATTAAGTCTCAAGTCTCCTCCTGCATAAGAGTTTAATCTCTGGAGTCAGAATCCCAGATTAACTTTTATTTAGTTGCTCTGTGACCCTAGGAAGTTATTTAGCCTCTCCAAACCTCTTTTTCTGTCAAATGCAGATTAAATAGGGTTTTGGGGAAAGGTACTTTAGGTACCTCGTGATAAATACTATGAGGAATACAGAGGAGGGTGGCCTAGCCTCTGAGCTGTCCTTGCCTAAACGGAAAACAGTCAGTACCTTGGGAGGGAAAAGCGGTGTTATCATCTTCCTTGAGGGAGGTAAAGCAGTTAGATGGAATACAGGGTTACAGGAAGCAGTCTTTGCTTGCTTTTTAAAAAATATTATGTTGCATAAAAACTGGAAATTATTTTAGAGTATGTAGCTCAGGATAAAGAAAGAAAAACAAAAATCAACCATAATTTCAACATCCAGAAATAGTTACTATTACCATTTTTCATTACATACCCTTCTAGAATTTTATCTTTCTAGTACTTTTCTTAACAGAAACAGTTACCCTATCCAATGTATACTACACTATATACATCATTTTATTTTATATCTATAAACTATATAATATATATATATTTGCTTTTTTGGGTTTTGTTTTTTTTTTTCATTTTTGGCAATGCTACATGGCATGTGGGATCTTAGTTCCCTGATCAGCCATTGAACCTGTACTTACTTCATTGGAGGCATGGACTCTTAATCATTGGACTGTCAGGGAAGTTCCAATGCTATTTGAAAACTTAGTTTTTTCATTTAACAATTGACACTGTCTTCTCATGGCAGTAAGTACACTGCAGTGACAACATTGCTAATGGCAATAAATGGGCATGCTTAATTGATAAGTAATTAATCTCCTATTATGGAATGTTTAGGTTGTTTGTCACATTTTCATGATAATAAACAGCAGCAATGTCTATCTTGTTTCATACATCTTTATGTATATGTTCATTCTCTCCTTATGATGCAGATCAATAAGTTGACCTATTGGGTGGATCTATATGCTGCCTGGTTTTAAGATACCTGGGAGACACCTTGATATCTTCACAGTCAAGACACAAAAAGCCCACGATTGTGCTACCACCTATTGCGAACTTGCTTCTATATTGCTTATATTATATAGAAGAGATTAACTGCTACTAAATACACCTGTCCTGCAGATAACTGAGGTCAAAAACAATCTTATCATTCAGAGTGTTTGTTTCTTTTTTTTAAACTAGCGTAAGTCTGACTGACAGGACATTTACATGGTGGCAGTTCTGCTATTTAACAAGCACAAACAAATTCAGCCCATATCCATCAGATCAATCAGTACCCATCTCATCAGAGTGATTAATCTTTCATATCATTCCTACCTGGTAGTGTTCTCATTGTCACCAAGTTATGCAATATAAGGCCATTTGACGTCACATTAACCGCACTTTGCCTGAACTTGAATTTCTCTTACAATGTCCATGCTGCAACTTCTCACCACTTGCAATCATCATACCTGAATCTATTCATGTTTTTTGCTTCTAAGAGTTATTTGCACATAGTGAAAGGAAAGTTGTTTCACCCAAGGGAGCCAAAAGTAAAAATCTCACTGATAAGTTCTTTTAACTTATGCACAAAGATGAGGCTTTCATGAACATCATGAGACTATAGTCCCTTGGATTTTTCCCAAGCTAATTGTGGGAAAGGTGCGAAAACAAATTACAGAATTACAAAGTTGTTGAAGACCTGAGGACCTTAACATGTCATCATATGGGGAGGATATATATAGAAAGACCCAACAGTGGCCTCAAATTTTCTCTATAGAAGGAAAATTGGGTTGGAAAAGGATATTAGGGGGGCTATGTTTAAGGAATCACACTTTCATTGACCTGATATTTTTGGTGGGGATGGCCCCCATTCCACTATATCAATTCAAGGCATGTTATTTCTCTAACAATGATCTACATCTTTCTTGGTATGTAACGTTAATTCACTATGCCTGAAATAATTCTGCTGGGAGCCATTATGGGAGATCCCACCCATGATGAGGTTATGAAGAAAATACCTGACACGCAAGGCCATTCAGGATCCCATCCATGACGAGGTCATGACACACAAGGCAATTCAGGATACAAGGGACCCTCCAGGTTGGCCTTGGTCTCTACCCCACCCTGTATCCTCCCCCTTTTCTGTTGTTGTTCTTGTTTGCCCTGCTGCAGATTCTTGTGTTGCCTGCCGAGAGCTCTCCTGCTCCTCTTTCATTGAATAAAAACCAACTTAAAACCCTAATTAATAAATCTCCTAGACGCTGGTACCCTATGAAGGGGCCAGGGATGAAAGAAATGCTTCAATTCAAACCCTGTGGCTGGCATTCTGGCTTGTTTGATAAATGTGTGCTTCCCATTGCAAGAGATTAGCTGGTGACTTCTTGCAGGCAGTTAACTTTTAGACTAAGAGCCTGTTTTGTGCTATATCTGCTGTTTTTGCAATCCTTTGCATTTCTGTTCCATAATAATGTAATCCTATCTGGTTCCCATAGGGATGACGCCTAATAGAAAGAAAATAGATTAACCACAAATAAGACAGGGTCGGCTACTGAAGTTGCTTAAAGTTACACCAGGTGCAAGCCATAAATTGTCAACAGGCCTGAAGGCCAAAAAATATTATGCATAGAGATTAACCATAAAAAAGGCCCTAATAGGCACAGAGCCCTTCAGGGGGTGAGGAAGCCCTATTAGAGAACACAAAAAATATTATTTTAAAAGTGGTTATTGGGTCAGCGCTTGATTGCTGTTAATGTGCTGAGGTTGTGCAGTGGAAACTACTGTTAATATAGTTAAAGATCTAGAAAAATAAGAGTTTAGCCCTAGTGTAAAAACAATAAGATAATTGTTAATTTTAACTAGGAGTGCTAAACAGGGGCTGCCTCAGAGTCTTTGTGTGTTAAACTTTTTAGATAAATTTAGCTGAGAACTTCTGCAAAAAGACTGATCTTTGTGTTAACAGGATTGTATTTCTACTAAGTTACAAATTGCTGTACCATGAGATCGCCACTTTTCTGTTTCTGCTAAGCTCAAGGCCAAAAGATAATGTACAAAAAAATCTATGGAAAAGACTCTCATAAACAAAAAAGTATGCAGAGAACACCTGGCTTTGTGAAGGACAAGCTGATGTAATGTTAAACTAAGTCTGTGTGCTTATCCTCCCCTTAGAAATGTACTAACTTAGGGTATAAAAGCTATGGTGAAAAATAAAGCACGGGCCAGACTCTGCTGCACATCCCGGTCTGGTCTCTCTCTCTCTCTCTCTCTCTCTCTCTCTCTCCCTCTCACTCGCCGACGCCATTCATCCTGAGGGTTCCCCTGGATCCTGCTGGGGCAAGGACCCCGGCATAATTCACTCTTTTTTTCTTATTTTCTGGTCAGCAGAAAATCTGTCCTGGGTGTATATGTGTGTCTAGAGTAAAATATCACTTTCCAGGTCTTTCTAACAAAGTAGTACACCTATATAGACTTTTAAAATTAATTAAAGTATCCCTATTTAAGAATCAGATTCCTTTCTTCCTTTATTTTCTAAATTAGAAACAATCAATCTGTGGACTAGTCTGACAATAATAATCTCTAAATGTAACTTGATTCCAGAAGAGACATATAAGTGAATCAGGCTAATAAAATAGGAAGGAATATGCTTACAGTTTGATTGTTATGCCACTGGGGATCTGGAGACTGTGTCACAGTGCCATTTCCATCTGCTCAACATGAAAGAAAATTAATAAGAATTACAAAAAGATATTGAACTTTCCTGCAAACACCAAATATATTCACACTGCCTTTTGGTAATGAAGGGAAAGTTGAATAATCATATGGCTGAATGCTGTAGACATCTCAAGTTAATACCAAGTTACTAACATTTATTAATTTAAGTAGTAAGGTTGTGCTTCTTAACCATTTTGTCATGGACCCCTTGAAAATGAACCCTTTTTTTTCTCCCTATGGAAAAAACATTGCATGCTCACAGAAAATTTACTGACAATTTTAACTAGGTTAAAAATTACCAATTACAGATAATCAATATTTTCATGGCAGCTCAGAAACTTCCAATGAGGGCTCAGAGGTCATTACACATCCAAAGAGCAGAACCACTCTGTTCAAAATGAACATTACATTGGTTTTACATTCAAAATGTGAGTGAAATGCACTAAGATGCCTCAAACAGGTGGCATCCAACTCCTACATTATATGCCTGTGTACCCAGACACTGATCCAAATCTGCTTTAGAAAATATGTTACATCACTCTCAAGGCCAGTATACTTTATACTACTTAAAATCCCAATATAAAAGGATATTATGCCTTAAAGTTTTGAATGTCCAAATTTTAATAGTGTTTTGAAATATCTCTTTAGTCACACAAAACATATACTGTTGGCCCTTCTAAGCAACTATAGCTCAAATACAGGATTCTCGCTTTACCGAGTATCTATTATAGACAAGCACTTTACTACCTTATACCAATTTTCTTAATCCGAAATTTTAGATGAGGTGCTGAAATGGCTGAAGTTTCCAACTATAATAAAGGACAAAAGCCTCAGGTCATAACCACTGCAAACATTATGTTCCCATTCAATGAAAATACTGCAGGTCTCAGAGATTCCCATACTACTGACAGAGCTATAAAATCGTCATTTTCTAATGGTAGTGAAATCATGAACTAAACATATCGCCCTAAGTTCTCAAACTTTACATTACTGTATCTACAATTTAAACATTCTGACACTACTTCTTCAAGAGACAAAGACAGTATCTACAGTCTAGTCTGTGGGTATGATTTATGTTATAACCTTAAATCCTTAAGCTATAGAATGAGTGATGTTATAAAAAAAATAGCAAGGACTTGAGTCAGATAAAACTTGACTTCAGCGCTGACATGTCACTTACCAATGTGACCTTGATCAATGTCCTTTACATACACATTATATATATATGCATGTAAATTTTGTATTTATATTTCTAGCTAGGGTAACCTTGAACTACAAGCTGTTGATAGCACCCGTCTCATAAAGTTGTCACATTAGATGATGCATGTAAGGTGCTTAACACCATATAAAACAAATATCAGGTATCACAATTATGTTGCAAACATAACATTAGGAGCAATGGGGAAGGGACACCATGCAATGGATTTTCCAAATATCATGTCCTTCATTCCTTACAAACATGTAGTGAGGAGTGAAATCACTTGCCCATGGGCGTGCAGTTTGGAACTGCCATTGGCGGGCAGTTGAATTGGAAGCTGTTTGTCTCCGAAGTAAAACTAAATGTCCTCCTTAGTCTGGCAATAGCAAGAAATAAACCTTCCCTGAAAGAATTAAATGAGATAATATACAATTTGCTGGCACATGCATCTGAAAAGGTAGGTGCAGGCCATATGAAACCAAAATTCCTTCTGGACTAACATTCTTTGCTTTGTGAGGCTTTAACCCACTGAAGTGTGACTCGGGCACTGTGAGGACTTGGCTGAAGGGCCTCAGAGATGCTGCCAAGACAGCAGCAGTCACAGAAGTCATGGGGACACAGCTGCTTCAATGCCTGTTCCATGCTGGCAAGTCTACCTTGACCAGGTTTTAGTGACATATTTTAGAGAACAATTTCCCATTTCCTACTTTGTTCTTCCTCTTAGCCTAAAAGTGTGGGGTACAGTTGCTCCACCTGCTCTAACATGTATTTTTATCTGCTTTCTCTTTGTTTTTGTGCCCAGAAACAGTTCACACCAAGGATTCCACTTTCAAAACCAAATGGCACTATTAGCTAATTCCAATTAAATTGGTCCCTCTCTGAGTCCCACTGCATGTCCATTTTCAATTAAGAGCTTCCTTGACTGATTGGCAAAGTAGCCCACCCTGGGTGTCTGCTACATATTAGTACCTCCTGAACATGATGAATCATACACACAAGTCTTACAAAGCCTGACCATGTTTGGATGCTTCACAGTCACAGGGACAAATAAGCCAGTTCTGCATTACAAAGGGGTTCACATGTGGTGCTCTCCAAATTTACCACCATGAGTAACAGAGTTAGCTGGGAAAGATGACAATTCAACATCATCTTTCTCCATTATAGGAAAAACAGACTAATCTTACATCTCAAAAGAATATGGACTTTCCAAAACAAGGGAGAACTGGGAGACTTTTGGAGTGGAATAGCACAATCCTAGTGGGACCTGCCTCTTTGGTTCTAGTGTCCATGTCCTCAACCCAACTCAAAGTGTCCATGTGAAATGAAAGCTCGACACAGCAGCAGGGGAGCCTCCTGGCTCCATGTAGTTTCTGGGGCTTAGAGGAAGCATAAACAGGTGACCAGTTTGGTCTGGACCAGTTTGGATTTAATTGTTTTAAGGCTCTGTCCAGGGAAGTACACCTACGAATAAGTTTAAAGACAAGGCTGATTCATTTTATTTAGAAAAATGTGGATATGCATGTGGATGGTCCCAAATCATACAAGCTGCCTATGTCACTCAAATGTACATATTTCTGGACATTCTAAATAACAGTCATAATGGCCACACTATCACTTACCTTGTAACTGTGTCCCAAGATCTTTATCTCAAATAATGCTTGTAAGAATAAGTAATATTTCACCCATTTTCCAAAGGATAAAAACAGATTCAAAGAGGGTAATAAGACATTTGTTCAAGTTGCATAGCTGAGTGGAATAGCCATTGTTGGCATTCAAGTCACGCTTCTCTTATTTCAGAATATGTGCTCTTAACAATGTGCTAATACTTATCAAAATTTGAAAGCTCCGAGGTGTTCAGGAAAGAAACTGAAGTTACCTGTTGAACAAGAGTGCCATGGTGAGCTGGTTATGTTTGTTTCATACACGGTAGTAGGCTGGGTTTCTGCTGTCTGAGTTGGAGAAGATAAAGAAGCTATAGGAATGACAAGAACAGAAAAATAGTGTTCAATTGGTGGAGGAAAATTTATACCCCCAGCAGAAATAACAAACAAAACTAAATCAGAAATTACCCTTGACTCTTTCTTAGAAATATATTAATAGATATCCTTGACGTATTACCCCGCTATGTAGGCATTTCATTATCATGAATAAATCTGATCTAGATAATGATCTGAGAGCTTAACAACAGAATTAATTATTTCACATTTTATATTTCTTTTGTTGTTCAGTTGCTAAGTCGTGTCTGACTCTTTGCAACCCCATGTCTGCAGCATGCCATGCTTCCCTGTCCTTCTCTGTCTCCTGGAGTTTGCTCAAACTCATGTCCATTGAGTCAGTGATACTGTCTAACCATCTCATTTTCTGCCACCCTCTTCTCCTTTTGCCTTCAATCTTTCCCAGCATTGTGGTCTTCTCCAATGAGTCAGCTGTTCGCATAAGGTGGCCAAATTATTGGAGCTTCAGCTTTAGCATCAGTCCTGGGGTTGTCATAAGAATTAAGGGGCTTAATACTTATAAAGCAGTTAGCAGGTTTCCTAACACAGGAAACAGAGTAAACATTAACTTCACTGAAATCTTATCCTCAAGTGTTGGGTTAGGCTTCAAAATGGATTAAATGGTCTCTATTCAGAGCTCCTTATAAGACAGAATCTCATTCACTTGGCCCTGCTCTGGCACCCTTATTTTTTCCTCATAATTCTATGTTAAGCTGGCTGAATGCACCATCCTTCTTAGATGTCCACGACCAGTGGTCTGGCTTTTTTTTTTTTTCACTATTAATGATTCCTTTGAGAATGTAATAAAACCCACAGATCTCTCTCACTCTGAAAATGCTTAAAGATACAAAAGATGAATATAAGAGGGTACAAGTGGTTCACAGATTCTGTGAAGCCAGGTTTGGAAACCTGTTAAGAATCCCCACCCTAGATTGTACATCTGCCTTAACACAGGGCCCTGAGTGGTGTATATCCTCTACTTTAAAAACTTCTGCACTTAGAAGTACTTTTGCTTACCTGGCTGGAGGTCCCTTGTAGGTGCTGGCATTGGAAGAGCAGAAGTAGAGGACCTCGCTGTCACTGGAGCAGTGGTGACCATCATGGTTGGAGTTGTGGTGGTGATTGTTGTTGGCACAACAGGGGTGGTGTTTGTTGGAGCAGTGGTGACCACTGTGGTTGCAGTAGTGGTGTTCGTGGTTGTTGGAGTTGTGTTGGTTGTTGTTTTGGGGGTAGTAGTGGTGGTTGATGGAATAGTGGTAGTCGTTCTTGTAGTAATAGTAATGGTTGTCTTTCTTGTAGTGGTGGTTGGTCTTGGAGTAGTGGTTGTGGTGATGGTGCTTGTTGGAGTCCTCATGGTTGTTGCTTTGGGGGTAGTAGTGGTGGTTCTTCGAATAGATTTTCGAATAGTTGTTCTTCTTGGGGTCGTAGTGGTGGTTCTCCGAACAGATTTTCGAACAGTTGTTGTTCTTGGGGTCGTAGTGGTGGTTCTCCGAACAGATTTTCGAACAGTTGTTCTTCTTGGGGTCGTAGTGGTGGTTCTCCAAACAGATTTTCGAACAGTTGTTCTTCTTGGGGTCGTAGTGGTGGTTCTCCGAACAGATTTTCGAACAGTTGTTGTTCTTGGGGTCGTAGTGGTGGTTCTCCGAATAGATTTTCGAACAGTTGTTGTTCTTGGGGTTGTAGTGGTGGTTCTCCGAATAGATTTTCGAGTAGTTGTTCTTCTTGGGGTCGTAGTGGTGGTTCTTCGAACAGATTTTCGAATAGTTGTTCTTCTTGGGGTAGTAGTTTTTCGAGTAGCTCTTCGAATAGTTTTTCGATTAGCTCTTCGAATAGTTTTTCGATTAATTGTTCTTCTTGGGGGAGTAGTGATGGATCTTCGAATAGTGGTAGTCATTCTTGGAGTAGTAGTAATGGTTGTCTTTCTTGTAGTGGTGGTTGTTCTTGGAGTAGTGGTGGTGGTGGTAGTGGTTCTTGGAGTAGTGGTGGTGGTGGTAGTGATTCTTGGAGTAGTGGTGGTGGTTGTTGTTGTAGGTGGAGCTAGAAATCAACATGAATTCAGGGATTCATCAAGCAGCAGGAAACAAGAGACTCGTGCTGGGCCTGTGCACCAACACAACCAAGGAAAGTGTCCCCAGGCAGAACTCAGCACTTAGCTCCCATGAACTCCAAGTTCTTGTCATTGGTCAACTAGAACCTGTCACTGAGGAGGGAGTGAAGACATGGTCACAACAAGGCAACGGCTGCATTTAAAGGATGATATTTTGGGAGGTGTTGAAATAAAAAAATAACACATGGGATTTGTGTTGAAGTACATTGTAAAGACTAGTCATACATATCAGATTTACATATCTTCATAAACATCTGTGAGGGAGGGAAAAGTGTCTAGAGCCTGAAGCTGTCTTTGTCCTCTTAGCAGTACATGACTAGAACACAAATAGTAGTTCCCAAGAACCAGAATATTGACCAAATAAATAGCATTCACTTCTGTCAGTTCTATGGGTACCCTCCCAACATATCTGCATCTTAAATGTGGATTAATTCACATCATTATATACGATGGATAACACAGATGCCATATGTCACCTGGGAAGCCTTGAAAACATAGATAGTATATACATGAATGGATGGGGCTGTGTTCTAATAAAACTTTATTTATTAAAAAATATATATAAACTTAGAAGCTTTGGCACAACAAAGGAAACTATATGCAAGATGAAAAGACAGCCTTCAGAATGGGAGAAAATAATAGCAAACGAAGAAACAGACAATGGATTAATCTCAAAAATATATAAGCAACTCCTGCAGCTCAATTCCAGAAAAATAAATGACCCAATCAAAAAATGGGTCAAAGAACTAAACAGACATTTCTCCAAAGAAGACATTCAGATGGCTAACAAACACATGAAAAGATGCTCAACATCACTCATTATCAGAGAAATGCAAATCAAAACCACAATGAGGTACCATTACACACCAGTCAGGATGGCTGCTATCCAAAAGTCTGCAAGCAATAAATGCTGGAGAGGGTGTGGAGAAAAGGGAACCTGCTTATGCTGTTGGTGGGAATGCAAACTAGTACAGTCACTATGGAGAACAGTGTGGAGATTCCTTAAAAAACTGGAAATAGAACTGCCATATGCTATGGCTGATTCATATCAATGTATGACAAAACCCACTGAAATGTTGTGAAGTAATTAGCCTCCAACTAATAAAAAAATAAATAAATAAATAAAATCAAAAAAAGAAAAAAAAAAAAGAAGAAGAACTGCCATATGACCCAGCAATCCCACTCCCTGGGCATACACACTGAGGAAACCAGATCTGAAAGAGACACGTGCAGCCCAGTGTTCATCGCAGCACTGTTTATAATAGCCAGGACATGGAAGCAACCTAGATGCCCATCAGCAAACGAATGGATAAGGAAGCTATGGTACATATACACTATGGAATATTACTCAGCCATTAAAAAGAATTCATTTGAATCAGTTCTAATGAGATGGATGAAACTGGAGCTAATTATACAGACTGAAGTAAGCCGGAAAGATAAAGACCAATACAGTATACTAACGCATATATATGGAATTTTAAAAGATGGTAACGATAACCCTATATGCAAAACAGAAAAAGAGACACAGATGTACAGAACAGACTTTGGGACTCTGTGGGAGAAGGAGAGAGTGGGATGTTCTGAGAGAATAGCATTGAAACAAGTATACTATCAAGAGTGAAACAGATCACCAGCCCAGGTTGGATGCACAAAACAAGTGCTCAGGGCTGGTACACTGGAAAGACCCAGAGGAATGGGATGGAGAGGGAGGTGGGAGGGGGGGTTCGGGATGGGGAACACATGTAAATCCATGGCTGATTCATGTCAATGTATGGCAAAAACCACTACAATATTGTAAAGTAATTAGCCTCCAACTAATAAAAATATATGAAAATATAAAAAAAATTTTTTGAAAAGCTAAGACTGAAGAAACTACAAGGAAAAAAAATAGTAACTGTTGGTGAGCTTATTTTATAATCTGATCTGGTCCTATGGCTACTGTTTGCTGACCTGGGTCTAATAGTGTAGTTGAAGATTTTGAAGAACAGTGCGGTCTCAATGCTCTCCCTTCAGTTTGAAATGAAAGCTAAAAAAACAAGAAGAAGCAAGAAGAAAACCTGATCAAAGGAGTATAACAAGGAGGAAATTTAACCAACTTGTTTCACTAATGTGCCTTGCTCAGGAGTAAATATTTCCTAAGGAAGAAGCTAGGAAACTAAGGCTAGGAAAAGCTGCTGAGGAAGAGCCCTAAGAGAGGTTGAAAGTAAGCTTTTTCTGTGAAAAGTGCAAGAAAACTTAAGTAAAGTATTGGGTTGGAGGCAGAGAGTCACTTTGGCTCAGTTATGAACCCATTTCCCACTGGACAGAGCAATGACTTTGCAAATATTCATCTATTAAAGAATTTAAAAGCACTATAAATGTCTCCTACTAATTTCTTTCATTATCACTTTAAAAAGAGTATTCCTCAGGACCAATCATATAATTTTACAACTCCAAAAATAATCTCTTCTCCACACACAGCCTCCTGCCACAGGTGTATAGCACCAGCATCTTTCGGCTTTCTTAAATTGCCTCCAAGATGTTTCCCCAGAGTCAGCTATTTTCTGCATCAGAATTGACCTTCTTTTACTTGCCTTCATCAAATAACCTAAGTGTCCTTGATGAAGATAGGAAAAATTATGAAACTGAGATATCAAGTTCATTTAAATTAAAAAAGAGACCTAGCTTATACAGGCTCTGAATATTGGGTTCTGTTTTCATTAGAAACTTTAGTAGGAGAATACTTACCATCAAAGAGCACCAGGAACCAGGAAACGCTTAGAACCTGCTCCTTTCACCAAGTGGTAAGAAAAATTAAAATGTCTACATCAAGATAAAAAAACATAAACTTCCAAGACTTTTGGATTTCACAAAATTCTTAAAAGCCAAAAGTGAACAGTTATTGAGCTGAAAATGTTCTCATATAGCAATAGGGCGATTTTAATTTTTAAACAAGCCATTTAGTGATATGATGTGAGTGAAAGTGAAAGTCACACAGTTGGGTGCAACTCTTTGTGACGCCATGGACTATACAGTTCATGGGTTTCTCCAGGCCATAATAGTGCAGTGGGTAGCCATTCCCTTCTCTAGCGGATCTTCCCAACTCAGGGATCAAACCCATTGCTTCCGCATTGCAGGCTGATTCTTAACCAGCTTAGCCATGATATAGTGTGAATTGTGCTTCAAAAAAATCCAAAGGCAGAGGAAGGGGATGAAACTATATAGGCTCTTTCAATGTATATGCCACAAAATCACATTGACAATTGTCAAAACCAAATGATACATCTATTTGACAGGACCTTATATTACCTGTTTTGTATGTGTGAAACTCTCTCTGAGTCTTAAACTCTTAACAAAGAACATTTGAAAATTCTCTGAAGAAATGACCTCAGAGAAAAGGTCAGATTTTCAAGAAGAAGAAATTCAGCTCCATAAAAATACTCACTATATCTCAGTGTGGAACAGTGAATGCTTTTTCATGAACCAACTACTATTCCTGAAGCACTGCTCAGGAGACAGTTTGCTGACTGGGAAGATCCTCTAGCCTATGGTCTTGAATCAAGGTTAGTCTTAACATCTCACCCTACACAAATACAAGATATTCAGTTGAAGAGTTATTAGAAAACAAGATCATAGGCAACTTTTCTTTCCCTACTAAAGGAAAAGAAAGTTAATATCAGACAGAAAACTCTTATCTCTGGGAACCCACAGAAAGTGATCAAAGAAGTAGGAAGATAAGCTCACCTGGATTTACCCTCAACTCTAGGGTGGTTTTTATGTCATTGAACCACCCTCTCACCTCAATTCGGCAACAATACAAGCCACTGTCAGACAGGGAAGCATTGTTTATGGTCAAAGACACATCTCTTCCACCAATATTTCCATTTAGCTGGTAACGTCCATCCCTCCGATAGGTGACTCTGTAGCCATCAGTCCAGATGATGTTAGTTCCGCAATCAAGCCAAGCACATGCCCCTCGGCCCCAGCACATGCTTGTGACTTCACCATTATAGTAGCAGGGTAGAGTGACAGACTGACCCGCCACTCCAGTCACTCGGTGGTAAGAGGTTACACCATCTGTAAATAAAGAGACACCAGAGCATGCATCTCAAAATTTTAACTTTAATTTTATTTTCATTTTGTTCTTTATATAGTTTATGTGGTTTGAAATTATCTAACCATATCTTGAGTTTTTGAATTTAACATATGCATTTTTCTTGTAAACATATTCTTTAGCAGTGTTAATATTAACCAGATATATCCGAGGATGAAGCATCATATAAACATTTTTCTGTATTCAGGATTACTTCCTAATAGGGCAGATTTATGAGAGAAAGTATCAGGATAAAGGGCAGAAATATGTTCAGTCTTTTGGTGAATATGATTCCAATTCCTCTCCAAAAGGTTTGAAACAAACGACACTCCAGTAATGCATCAGTGTGTGTGCATTTCATCCTGTGTTTGGCAGGTATCTGCTTACTAAATGTTAATACATACAGGTGGTATTTCCTCTCCCCTAGATTCAATCACTGTCTCAGTTGAAATCTGATTTAAAAACTGTATTGCGTCTAAAATTTTGATTTTCAATTTCATTGCAATTTTTTAAATGGCTATGCAAAAAAGTTCACCTCACAAATCTTCTCTAAGTTAAAGAAAAAACAGCGAATATTCTACTTACAGCATCATTGGCTAGAAGGCAGAAGCCGAGTAAATTCTTTAGAAATCAGTTTTTAGAGAAAAAGGGTTTATAATACTCTCAGAAGGAACTGAGGCTTATAATGGGCTTTGTTGGTTTTGTTTAGTTGCTAAGTTGTATTGGACTCTTTGCCACCCCATGGACTGTAGCCCGCCAGACTGCTCTGTTCATGGAATTTCCCAGGCAAGAATACTGGAGTGGGTTGCCATTTCCTTCTCCAGGGGATCTTCCCAACTCTGGGATCAAGCCCATATCTCCTGCATTGGTAGGTGGATTCTTTACCACTGAGCCACCTGGGAAGCCCAGCACGGGATTTAGGATCAATTAAAAAACATTCAAGCAGGGATCCCGTCTCATGAGTTGATGACTGTCCTGCAATGGAGCACTGTCCAGTTAGCCAGGGGAAACCAAAAATTGGACAATATTCATTCAAATAGTAAACTTTACCTCTTAAACACAAACAGGCAGGAAAACTCTCTCCTGCAGTAGTGGTTTAAAACACTGTATTGCCAAATGAAGTCTGAGTGGTCCTTAAAAGAAATCTGATATTCAACAACCAGTCATAGTTAGAACTGGGCTGTAAGTCTGGGAACTGATCTGGGAATAAAACACTCATTGTTATATAAAATAAGTCTACTTTTTATTACCAGAATTCTGATTATGTTTAATTTTGCTTAATATCATTTTTGAATTATAAAGGTAATTTATGCTGATTAGTTTGTTACAGAATACACCAGCCCAGGTGGGATGCATGAGACAAGTACTCGGGCCTGGTGCACTGGGAAGACCCAGAGGAATCGGGTGGAGAGGGAGGTGGGAGGGGGGATCGGGATGGGGAATATGTGTAACTCTATGGCTGATTCATATCAATGTATGACAGAACCCACTGAAAAAAAAATAAAAATAAAAATATACTTTTCCTCATATCCTACCTCTAGAGATTTTTTTTAAATTTAGGATACGTTTACTCCTAAAAATTTCCCCTATTTCATAGAATGTTAAAATATGAGATAAATTAAACAACTTTGTTTATTAAATATTATATTTTTTTCTTTATTGATTAAAAAAAAATATTTGGCCACATGGCACCGTGTGTGGGATCTTAGTTCCCCCACCAGGGATAGAACTCGTGCTTCCTGCATTGGAAACACAAAGTTTTAACCACTGGAAATCCAGGGAAGTTCAAACATTTTCTTTTTAAAAGAAACAATTACACTTGGTTAAAAAAATCAAAAAGTACAAAACGGTACAATAAATGACTTCCCACCCATCCCCATTTCGTCTTCCCACCCTCGTCCACAGTTACGCTTTCTTACATATACTTGAGTAGTTCATGCATACACAACCATCTACCTACTCTTTTTTTTAATTTAAACACAAATGGCAACATAAGCTGTACTGTACTGCAGCATGCCTTATTCACCTACCCATAGATTTTTAAATTCTTAGCATTAAGCAATTTCTTTGGCTTAAGTTTTCAGCTTGGTTCTTTGCTCACTAGTGGATCCCATTACCTTTGACAAAGCCCTAGGTGTTAACATCTACCTTCCTCCACCACACCCACACACCCCCTACACCAAACCGACATACCCCCTTCGCCTCCCCCTACATCCTTGGGGTTCCAGAGCACAATCCACTTACTCACTTACCTGGCAGGAGTAGGAGGCCCAGGATGGCTACCCAAGGATGCATGATGCTATTGGCCTGAAGGAAAGAGAAAGCAGACTGCTTGGTGTGGCCCTCAATCAGATGGGATCAGAACAAGTCTTAATTCTCAGATGGCAGCTTCTCCTTTCACCCTTACAGGGTGAATCCCACAAGCCCGCCTGCTGGAAGCAAGACCACACTTGCAAATGCTTCCACTGTCTGTCTGCTCCAGGTGGCTGAAGAGCTCTGCCCCTTCCAACAGACAGGCACAGCTGTCCTCTGAAACATCCCTACTCACACAGCTCCTCTCCTGCACTCAGAGCCCACGCTGACTCTAGGTGCTGACAGAGGAGACAAGGGAGCAAACACAAAGGAAAGGAGAGGAAGGCTCAGCGGGAGCACCAGAGCCAGCCCAGACTTCCCATGGCAAAGCTACACTTATCCTTAGCCTTGAAGATGAGTCACCTGGCTTTCTGGCGAGAGGAGGGTACTTCTTCCTTTGCGGTCACAATGGCTAGTCCCCAGCCTTAGTCAAACCATCAAATGTCCACTGAGCTAAGAACTCAAGAGTTGTGAGTTTCACTTATGGCTCAGGAGACTGCCTCTCAGATAGCTCTGAGGAACCACGCCCAAGAGGGGTGGAGAGACAAGCTTACATGTGATTGTGGAGGAGAACAACCAAACATCTCAGTAGAAGGTTGCCACTAGGTACAAGAAACAAATACCTCAATGCCTTTAGCATTTTTCTAAGTACAGGAAGATGAAACTTGGATTCATAAAAGTTTCTCCTGCAAACATCTAACTATCTGAAGGCTTGTTTTACCAGTTTTCCCAGAGCACAGAGGACTTCTTTTTGGATCACTGCACTGAATTCCTTTCAGGATATATGGAGTATCAGTGACTACAGGGGCTAGTGACTTAATTCTTACAGAACCAGATGGCTAGAGACACTCCTTAGCTGCCAGTGCCCCCCCATGGTCATAAATTCAACCATGACTTAGGAGGCAGTTCATGGCCACTCTATCCCATAATGCAGAGAATACCTTTTCTCAGTCAGGCCAGTAGTTTGATGATTTTCAGTATGGTATTACTGGACTAGGCACTGCTAAGAGTAGACAAAAGTCTTTGGACCACATGTCTTTCAAATCTGTTTCAGTCCAAGCAGAATCCCGTGTTGCTTCTTCCTGTATGTAGAGCTACACTATAACAATCTTGAGTTCATAAATAAATATACACATGTATAGCTCTTAAACAAATGTATATATCCAAGTTGCCTAGTCATCATTTTTATCAGAGGCTTAGTCACACATTTAGTAATGCAAGAAATCACAATCTTGTAAAATAGGCAAATGCAAATAACATACCTAGTAGCATTAATAGGGTCATAAGTAAATATTCAGGCCAAGAGTTTCAATTAGGTGTGATCCAGTATATTACCAGCTCATCTGACTCAATCTGTCCTGTACAAATCACTATCTTAAAGGTAATGAAATACTTGTATTGTTCACAAGGCATCCAGCCTAATTCCCTAGTGTTATTAGGTTGATTATCCTTAGTTTAACTATTCCCAATGTAAGGCAGCTTTTAAGCTTAAATGATTTAAATAATCTGGTGGGAGTCATTTAAATCCACCCTGTAACTGAAGGAGGGTTCCTCCTAATAATCAGGAAGTTATATTTGCTGACTGAAATTTAGTTTGTTATTATTGAGCTTGAGTAACGTTAAAAGAAAATTCATATTATAGCCATGGTCAGAGAAAGCACCACTGATTGGCCAAGTGAGGGAGTCCTATCTAGTAATATCAATAGTTGCTCAAACAGAACTATAGCTTTCTTCTGGAATCAATTTCCTAAGGGTCATCCAATTAGACCTGTGGAGAGGAGAAATCCACCAAGGTAACCAAGAAGTACTAGATTAGATAACTGATCATAAGCCTAACAATTGGATTAATTTTTAAATTCTGTAAGACTTACACCATGATAAAAAAACCATGTATTTATGAAAAGGTACAAGAAATTATCAAGAATAATTATAATATATAATTATATCCATATTTCTATAATTATATAATATGACATTATTATCTAATGTAACTATTATGCTGAAAACACTGTAACTAATCATACAGGTCAGATCAGAAATCTAGGGATAGCTGTCCAATTCTGATGTTGCCTTCTCTTTGTCGTGGTGTGAGTGTAGTTTCTCCTCTGTTTCAACTTTGCTTTAAGGTGAGTCTAAAGGCTCAAGGGCAAGAACTCTGTAAGTGGAAAATACTTTTGGATTTGTATTTCGCTTGTTCTGTGCACGAGTCCAATTTCTTTCTTTTGTTCTGTGCACGAGTTAGTCAAGAATATCTGACAAGTGTCCTTTGATCGAGGTTGGAGACAGTCCTTTAAATGATGCCTTTCCAAAATACGAAATTTTCTTGTTATAGCTCATGGGGCATCTGATATGCATCCAAAGATAAATTATAGTGATAAGTTTCAGAAACAAACGAAGAGTGTCCTTTTAATAATTCAATTAAACTTTATAATAATGTAATCTAACCACAGGGGTATCTCAGAAGTGAGTCTTGGGCAGTAAATACAGACCTAAATTAACAATACTAGAATTTAATATCCATATATGTAATTTTTCTCTCTAAAATTATGCTGACATGTATCAAATATAGGCAAATTAAGAGTAATTTGTTTGCAAAAATAAGTCTGCTTTCAGTAAACTTGGCCTGATTACTTATATAAGTATAATTGATCATACAATCCTTTTTAAAATTGGTTTAGGTGAAACTTTTTTGAAGAATCTCAGATTGAATTTTTTAAAAGCTTCTTTCTCAAGGCGAGAAAAGTCATCCCAAAGACATGCCATTAGATTCCACCTGTGATACCTATAAATCTGGATTAATTTCTCTCTTCTCAGTGTTCCAGAGTGTCTTCAGATTCCTACAACTCTCCGGAGGTGGACTTTCTTATTTACTTGATAAGTCTGCTAGCAACCTAAGGGTTTACAATTTTGGAGGGATCAGGTAAAAATGTTTCAATTTTGCTTTCAAAGATATCACTAACCAAATTGCTGTAAATCATAATTAGTTTAAGGGGAAAGGTTTCCTTATATCTGGAAAACAGATTAAAAAGCAGTAATATTTCAGACCAGAAAAACCATAAAATCTATAACCATGTTCTTCAGTTCACTCAGTCCTATGTAACTAATTCTTGATTTTTGTTAACAGTTTTATAAAGCTTTTAAAAGCCTGCTCTTGTAAAACATCCTTTCTGTGAATTTTCTTGAAAATGAAGCAAAATGAAATGAAACAAAAATCAATGAAAATGATGCAAAGGCATGAGGATCAAACAATAACTGTCTGTGAACAACAAAGATTTTTAAAGACATGGTTAAAGATCCAATTGTGATGCAATTGACAAACTATTTTACTCCTGTGACAGAACATTTTAAGATAATAATCAGAATTAAGACTAATAACATTTTACTATGACATACCAGATTCTTAGGAATTCCAAAAATTTCTAGAGTATATAAAACATTTCCCTGGACAATATAGCCTAAGGATGTTTATCACCATCCATTTGAAATGCTTCCCATGCAATTTAACATACCATATAAGCCTAGTTAGTTTAATATTTTAATCTTTAATAAAGAGAGAAAACAATTCCCTTAGGTATTTCAGGACCTTCTGGAAAATCTCAAAGTAAGCTAAAGGTCAAATGAACTTCAAGTACAATTTGATCTCTGGCAAGTTTGCCAAAAATATCAAAAGGCTTTAAAGAAACACTTCGTCAGATGGCATCAGAGATCACTGTGAAACAATACTTATTCACTTAACCAAGAAAAAATAAAATATTTCAAAGGCAAATACAGAAAGTTATAAAAAAAATTACTTAAAATACAAAGAAAATTAACAATCTGTTACAAAAAGCAGATCAATATTCTTAAGAAAACTCTCCCCTCTTAATAGAGAGAAACCAAATTCAGGTTTTGTATCACTTTACCTTTAATACTGAAATTCATTTGCCCAATTAAATTAACTCTAACCTTAGTTCTGCCCAAACATAAAATCCTTTCTAAAGTTTCTCTTTTCCTCTCACACCTACACTTTTCTATACTTATAATAATCTGTCTCTCCTTTCTTATTTAGAAATAACTAGCATTAGAACAAAATTATTTTCTTTTTTCTTAATAAAATGCATTTTTATTTTATATATCTTCTTACTTGCATACAAAGATGTTTTCCATATTAACTTTATAGTCTAATTAGTTAGAATTATCAAATTTTTAAAAATATTTATTTATCTGACTGCACTGGGTCTTCATTGGGGCATGCAGGATCTTTAGTTGCAGCATGCAAGCTCCTAGTTGGGCCACATGGGGTCTAGTTCCCTGACCTGGGATCAAACCCAGGCCCCTGCATTGAAAGCAGAGTCTTAAACACTGAACCGCCAGAGAAGTCCTGAATTATCCACTTTCAAAAACCTTAATTTCTAGTGAAAACTGAGAAGCAAGAAATTACATACTGTCTTTTACTTTAGCATCCCATAGATTGGCAAACCTGAAATACTATTTATAAAAACTCAACATGAAAAAACTAAGATCGTTCAAAATTGGGAAAGGAGTACATCAAGGCTGTATATTGTCACCCTGCTTATTTAACTTACATGCAGAGTACATCATGTGAAATGATGGGCTTGATAAAGCACAAGCTGGAATCAAGATTGCCAGGAGAAATATCAATAACCTCAGATATGCAGATGACATCACCCTCATGGCAGAAAGCAAAGAGAAACTGAAGAGCCTCTTGATGAAAGTGAAAGAGGAGAGTGAAAAAGCCAGCTTAAAACTCAGTGTTCGAAAAATGAAGATCATGGCATCTGGTCCAATCACTTGATGGCAAATAGTTGGGGAAACAATGGAAACAGTGACAAACTTTATTTTCTTAGGCTCCAAAATCACTGCAGATGGTGACTGCAGCCATGAAATTGCAAGACACTTGATCCTCAAAAGAAAAGCTATAACCAACCTAGACAGCATATTAAAAAACAGAGACATTACTTTGCCAAAAAAGGTCCATCTAGTCGAAACTATGGTTTTTCCAGTAGTCATGTATAGATGTGAGAGTTGGACCATAAAGAAAGCTGACCACCAAAGAATTGACGCTTTTGAACTGTAGTGTTGGAGAAGACCTTCGAGAGTCCTTTGAACTCCAAGGAGATCCAACCAGTCAATCCTAAAGGAAATCAGTCCTGAATATTCAATCGAAGGACTCATGCTGAAGCTGAAGCTCCAATACTTTCACCACCTGATGTGAAGAACTGACTCGTTAGAAATGGCTCTGATGCTGGGAAAGATTGAGGACTGGAGGAGAAGGGAACAACAGAGGATGAGATGGTTGGGTGGCATCACAGACTCGATGGACATGTGTTTGAGCAAGCTTTGGGAGTTGGTGATGGACAGGGAAGTCTGGTATACTACAGTCCATTGGGTTGCAAAGAGTCGGGAAGAACTGAGAGACTGAACTGAAGATCCTGGCATCCAGTCCCCTCACTTTATGGCAAATAGAAGGGGGCAAAGTAGAAGCAGTGACAGATTTTCTTTATGAGTACCAAAATCATTGTGGATGATGACTGCAGCCATGAAATTAAAAGACACTTGCTCTTTGGAATAAAAGCTATGACCAGTCTAGACAGTGTATCAAAAAGCAGAGACATCCCTTTGCTGTCAAAGGTCCATATAGTGAAAGCTGAGGTTTTACCAGTAGTCATGTGAGAGTTGGACAATAAAGAAGGCTGAACACTGAAGAACTGATGCTTTCACATGGTGGTGCTGGAAAAGACTCTGGAGAGTCCCCTGGACTGCAGGAAGTACAAACCAGTCAAACCTAAAGGAAATCAACCCTGAATATTCATTGAAGGACTGATGCTGAAGCTGAATATCCAATACTTTGACCACCTGATGCAAAGAGCTGACTCACTGGAAAGATCCTGATGCTGGGAAAGATTGAAGACAAAAGGAGAAGAAGGCAGCAGAGGATGAGATGGTTAGATAGCATCACCAACTCAATGGACATGAATTTTAGCAAACTCTGGGAGATAGTGAAGGACAGGGAAGCATGGTGTCCTGATGTCATGGGGTCACAAAGAGTTGGACTAGACTTAGTGACTAAACAACATAATTTCTAAAATACGTGTGCTTTCTTAGAGAAAATGTTGCAATATGGCACCAAATGTATTTATTAATAGTCCTGAATCTTTAGTTTCTCTGCAAAATGAGGTCTACATTCACTAATTAATGTGGACAAGGCTCTGTGATGTGCAGTAAGTGTACAATCCCATAAGACTGAATTTTCTGACAAGCTGTCTACCACGGGAGCCCCCACTATGTTCTCAAGGCTCCCAAACAGCACAATGGAGTTTTTCAATTTGAGCTATTCAACAGTTGCTACTCTAGAATCAACTTTGTGACCCCTTGAAGATACATGACCAGTTGAGGGATAAGGCTCAGGCAGCAAACATGAATTTCCAGCTGCTTACTCCACAGGAAATGAAGCCCCAGTGCAGGCACAGAGAATGAGAGGATCAGACTCACCTTTGAGAAGGAATGCAGCGGCCACTATGGTGAGAAGCATGAGGACCTGTCTGGAACCTACTGCAATATTTCTGTCTGGGGGTGCTTCAGTCTGAAGAAGGCCTTGGTTGGAGGAGGCCCAAGTCTTAGAGCTTCCTCGACCTACTTGAACACAAGCTCCCTCCTGTTGCTGGGCCTTCACACATGCTGTGCCCTGAACTACTTGCTAAAAATCAACCCTTCCATAAAACCAAGACGTATGATTATATGTCTTTAACAGAGGAGAGGAGGGAGAGCAGCTCAGGCCTTGGTTGTTTCAACACAGGACCAGCAGGGCTTCCTGCAGAGTGTGGAGTAACAGCCTAAAAATAACTCCAAGCGATGTGGCCTGAGCAACTGGAAAGCCTGGAGGTGCCACCAAATGAGATGGGGTAGCTGTGTGTAACAGTTTGGGAGGAAATATTGTGGACTTCAGACATGTTGTGTTTGAGATTTCTCAGACACCCAAGTGAAAACTGTTCAGGAGAGACGATCTGGGCTGAAAATACTTATTTGAGAGACATCAGCATAGATATGGGATTTTAAAGCCATGAACCAGAGTTGATGCTCAGGGAGTGTCCTTGGCTTAGGGACTAGGGCCTGGGGCCTTGTGCAAAAGGTGGAGGTGGAAGAGGCACCATCACACACATAGAATAGCTGAATGACTGTTCACTTTCACAATCTATGGTACATCTCAGGAAAAGCACTTACAAGGAAAGGGAAAATCAAAAGAGAACTAAAAATTGAAGCCAGGGAACTCTTTCAAGGAATTTTGTGACAAAAAATAAAAGGAAGGGGGAGTTTGGAAGTAGGGTTAAGAGAAAGATGATAAAAATAACAGCATGCTTGTATGATCTGGAGATCAATGAGTGGAAGAATTGATTTGGGCAAGGAAAAAATGCATGGAGCAATAGAGGGACAGAATTCACTGTCCAATTAGGGGATTCTACTTTGACATGATTGGGGATAGCACATCTTCAAGAGCAAATGGATAAGGGACTCAAACATGACCATTTGGAAGTGCTAAGGTGCCTCTGGAAAGCAAGAGGTCATGAAAGCAAGACCAGCCCAGGAGGCCAATACTCTCCAGCTATCTGCAATTGCCAACTATGAGGAAGAACCCACATCAGAGGATAGCTATTTTTTAAATCTTCTCCAGTGCCGGGCCAGCCGGAAGACTTCAGCGAGCAACACGACGCGTTCCTTTAGGCTAAGAAATAAAGACACAGAACAGATGGGGTCGAGAGGATCGCTGCAGTCAGCGATGATTCTTTATTTCTCAAGGTTACATTTATACTAAATCAAAAAGAGAATCTTAAGAAGAGAAAATATTTTTCCATAAACATCACTTTGAGATAACAATCACCAGAACTCTCTGATAACGTCAAGGGATAAGAAGGGCATCCCGTTTATCTTAAGGGTGGTCCTGAAAGGCTTATCCATCTGTGTCATGTGTGCATTCAAGGCTTGCTAATGTTCTGTTAAGATTTAACTTGGATAATAAATTCCAGAGAGGGGTGGCGGAGCAGAGAGCTATGTCTGCGAACAGACCCTTGAGGATCAAGGTAGCTCCCAGAGCCAGCCTTTTGGTTCAGGCCGCTCCCCGCACTCCAGTATTTACATAATCCCATCATTTATCTTCCCCATCTTAGAGCATTCAGGGGTTTCCTAACCAAAGTTGAAACTCTAAAAGCTGCCCAAAAAAGACTTCCCAAGCTAGCCACACCCTTCCTTCTATCCCAATCCTAAAAAAACTCCAAGCCAAAACTTGTCCTTGCTAATCTTTGCAAGATCAAGTTTCTAACACATACAAGAATACTATCAAACCTGCAAAAGTCTGAAGCAAATATTAGACTTCTCCTTTACATTTTACAAATATTTTAACTTTACAAACCACAGACATTGATGAACAAAATTATTCACAGAGATACACATTCCCCTATTCCCATTTCCTTGATTTTATGTAACACCCATCTAACGGATAAGGCAATCCCAAAGAATACTCAAACTACCGCACAATTGAACTCATCTCACAGGCTAGAAAAGTAATGCTCAAAATTCTCCAAGCCAAGCTTTAGCAATATGTGAACTGTGGACTTTCAGATGTTCAACCTGGTTTTGGAAAAGGCTGAGAAACCAGAGATCAAATTGCCAACATCCACTGGATCATTGAAAAAGTAAGAGAATTCCAGAAAAACATCTATTTCTGCTTTATTGACTATGCCAGGGTCTTTGACTGTGTGGATCACAATAAACTGTGGAAAATTCTGAAAGAGATGGGAATACGAGACCAACTGACCTGCCTCTTGAGAAACCTGTATGCAGATCAGGAAGCAACAGTTAGAACTGGACATGGATATGGAACAACAGACTGGTTCCAAATAGGAAAAGGAGTATGTCAAGGCTGTATAATGTCACCCTGCTTATTTAACTTATATGCAGAGTACATCATGAGAAATGCTGGGCTGGAAGAAGCACAAGCTGGAATCAAGATTGCTAGGAGAAATATCAATAACCTCAGATATGCAGATGACACCACCATTATGGCAGAAAGTGAAGAGGAACTAAAAAGCCTCTTGATGAAAGCAAAAGAGGAGAGTGGAAAAGTTGGCTTAAAGCTCAACATTCAGAAAACGAAGATCGTGGCATCTGGTCCCATCACTTCATGGGAAATAGATGGGGAGACAGTGGAAACAGTGGCTGACTTTATTTTGGGGGCTCCAAAATCACTGAAGATGGTGATTGCAGCTGTGAAATTAAAAGACACTTACTCCTTGAAAGGAAAGTTATGACCAACCTAGATAGCATATTAAAAAGCAGAGACATTACCTTGTCAACAAAGGTCCATCTAGTCAAGGGTATGGTTTTTTCCAGTGCTAATGTATGGATGTGAGCGTTGGACGGTGAAGAAAGCTGAGCACCGAAGAATTGATGCTTTTAAACTGTGGTGTTGGAGAAGACTTTTGAGAGTCCCTTGGAGTGCAAGGATATCCAACCAGTCCATCCTAAAGGAGATCCGTCCTGGGTGTTCATTGAAAGGACTGATGTTGAAGTTGAAACTCCAATACTTTGGCCACCTGATGAGAAGAGTTAACTCATTAGAAAAGACCCTGATGCTACGAGGGACTGGGGCAGGAGGAAAAGGGGACGTCAGAGGATGAGATGGCTGGATGGCATCACTGACTGATGGACGTGAGTTTGAATAAACTCCGGGAGTTGGTGACAGACATGGAGGCCTGGCGTGCTGCGATTCACAAGGTCGCAAAGAGTCAGACAGGACTGAGTGACTGAACTGAACAGATAAGGAGAGACTCAGCAAAGGGATGTATTGACTCTAACTCACACAGCTTCTGTTTGTTTGTTTGTTCCCCTTGCCTGCCTTGTGGGATTTTAGTTTCCCAATCACAGAGCCAATCCACACCCCCGCAGTGGAAGCTCTGAGTCCTGCCACTGAACCCTCATGGAATTTCCCACACAGCTTTCAAGTGAGCCTCAATGAGTATTCCTTCCTCCAAAGGTACCACACACTTCTGCTCAGGTTTCTTTTCCTCTCTCTTTCCCTCACTGATGTTGCCCAGGAAAAGCTTAAACAATTCCAATGTGTAAGTCCATGATTCTATTTAAATGAGGATTCCTCTCTCAAGAGATACAAATCCATTTTATATGAACTACCCAATTTCTATTGGTTCATTCATCATTGTATGAAGATTCCATATTTTACTGAGAAAGTTCAAGCAGCAAAGTTCCAGTTTTCTCTTCAGCGTAAGACAGGATTGTACTTACAGCTGGATGTAAGTACATCCATCGATGTACTTGGATTCGATCTGTGATTGGGAAATCCCACAAGCCATGCAGGGGGACCAAAAAAACAAACAAAAGCTGTGTGACTCAGTCAATACACCCCTTTGCTGAGCTGAAGAGAAGTACAGTACTTTCCAGAGGGTTGTACTTACAGGTGAGTTAGGAGGTAGCTTTCCAGCTTCTCTGGTGGTCTGTCAATGATTCTGTCTTTTTTCTCCTTATGGATAAAGATGGAATTCTAGTTAGTCCTTATCTCTTTCCCACACCTTTCCAGAGAATGTTGGGAAGTATCTTTAGAAGTTAAACTTCTCTAGTCTGCCAATCTTTTTGCTGGATTTGATCCAGTCACTAAATAGATTAACGGGAGATTTTAGTGAGCTGGAATAGAATTTGCTCTCTGGACAGGGAGGCCTGGCGTGCTGTGATTCATGGGGTTGCAAAGAGTTGGACATGACTGAGCGACTGTACTGATGCTGCTTTTATTTTTTAATTGAGGTAGAGTGGATGTACAATATTATATAAGTTACAGGTGTATAACGTAGTGATTCACAATTTTTAAAGGTTATGCTCCATTTACAGCTATTACAAAGTATTGGCTGTTGTACAATATATCCTTGTAGCTTATTTCATACCTAGTGGTTAATACCTTTTAACCCCCTACCGTCATTTCCTCTCCCCCATTCCTCTCCCACTGGTAATCACTAGTTTGTTCTCTATATTTGAGAGTCTGTTTCCTCTTCAATTATATTGACTAGTCTGTTTATCTTTTAGATTCCACATGTAAGTTATTTCAGTAATACAGTATTTGTCTTTCTCTACTTGTTTCACTAAGCATAATACCCTCCAAACCCACCCAAGCTGTTGCAAATGGCAACACTGTGTGGGTATATATACACACTGTAACTTCTTTATCCATTCATGTTTATGGACAATTAGGTTGCTTTCATATCTTGGCAACTGTAAACAAGGCTGCTATGAATATTGGGGTGATATATCTTTTTGAATTATTGCTTTTGGGGGGGGATATATAACCAGGAGTGGAATTGCTGGGTCATACCATAGTCCCATTTTTAGTTTTCTTATAAACCTCCATACTGTTTTCCACTAATGATGTACTAATTTACATTCCCACCAACAGTATACAAGGGTTCTCTTCTCTCCATATCCTTGCCAACATTTGTTTTTGTGTTCTTTTTTATGAAAGCCATTCTGACAGGTGTGAGGTGATACCTCATTGTGGTTTTGACATTTTGATTTACACTTCCCTGAAGAATAATAATGTCAAACATGTGCCTCTTGGCCATCTGCATGACCCCTTTGGAAAAATGCCTACTCAGGTCTTCTGTCCATCTTCTAACATGGTTGTTTTTTTTTTTTTTTGATGTTGAGTTGTATGAACTGTTTATATATTTTGGATATTAGCCCTTTATTAGTCATATCATTTGCAAATAATTTCTACCTTTCATTATGTAGCCTTTTTGTTTTGTGATGGTTTCCTTTGCTGTGCAAAACCTTTTAAGTTTAATTACTCCCCATTTACTTTTGTTTTTGATTCTCTTGCTTTAAAAGGAGATGAAAGAAAACATAGCTATTTTTTTTTAATGCACAGGTTTTCTAATTCAGCATGTATTCTTTTGCTTGCTGACTGCAACATGGGAAGACCCAACCTCCAGACACTCTGGTCATAGCATCCTGCTGCCAACCAGGCCATTGGGTGTGACCTGAGACCTCAACACTCCCAGCTGCCTGAGAAACATTAGCAGGAGTCCATTGTTCCCCCAAAACATGAGCAATGGCCCCCAGATGGTCCCTTGCTCCAAGGGGTCAGCATGCTGTTGGGAGCCAGACTGAAGCCCCTGAAAGGTTGGTGGCGGGTCAGGGAGTGGGGAAGAGGGTGGCCATGACTGCTCCTGGGACCTCTACAGCTGAGAGCTCAGCCTGAGGCAGGGTGTGGGGGATGCAGGGCATGGTGAGGGGGAATAAATGAGAAAAACATACACTCATGACCAGGAGCGCCAGGAGTGCCAGGCCCCAATAGCTCCCAGAGGCACAGCCCTGAGGACATAACAGGAAGTCATTTGGGCCCTGGGTGGAGCCATCATGCCACCCCTCCATAGGATGGACCCAGGGCCTCTCTCTGGGTGAGGTCAATGTGTCACTCCAACCTCAGCCATGGACAGCATGTGGCGAATCAAGAATTTGGGGGTTCTGGGTGTGTAGCAGTGAGCATAGGGGTGCTGAAACATAGCAGGTGGGTGGTGATAGCCCAGACAGACTTTAGCTCATCATGACTGAGCCCTGGGCATTCAGTCTCCCCACCTGGGCCACCAGTCAGGCCCCTGACCTTAGACTCTGCCCAGGAAGCCAGGCTCAGCTGAACCCTCCCAGGCCCTGGGCCTAGTCCTGGCCTTGGCAACCTGGTCTCTCCCTCCCAGAGGGTCCAGCCTCACCTCCAGGGTCTTAGCAGTCACCTTATTGGCCCAAGAAGGCCCCTGGTCACACCTGGGTTTCCCAACCCCATGGCAAGCAATTCTGGGCATAGAGGGTGCTTCAGGCATCGTCTCATCCACACCAATTAGGAACTGGGACCCTGGCCAGCACCAGGAGGGGGTTAGTGCCAAGGGGACCAGGACTGGACTCGTGGCCCCCAGCACAGGGCCCCTGGCACAGTTGGGACCAGGCCTCTTCTACACATCTCCCAGCTCTGGCTGCTTGATAGGGGCCAGCCCCAAATTCACTCAAGGCCCCCTGGCCAGATGGTCATAGGCCCCTGACTCAGCTACTCAGGGGTACAGTGCCTACTACTTGCTCCAGCTTGCTCCAAAGCAGCTGCCACCAGGTCTGCTTATCTTTCTCCAGGGCTGTGTCGGGGTCTCATCCTCATACTTGGTGATGTAAGAGTAGATCTCATGCAGGACACTCATGCTATTGAATTGACTCTGGTCCAACGTGAGATAGGCACTGTTATCCAGGTAGCTGATGGCAGGCCATCCTGGTGATGCTGGCATAGTAAATCTCCACCTAGCTCTTGCAGCTAAGGATGTCCTTGGTGTAGAGCAGCCTCTGGGAGGGCAAGTCCTTGCCCAGCTTGTGTTCAGATGTGGAGCAGGAGTCCATGAAGGCCTAGGCCAGCACTGACGGGCAGGCGTCAGTGCTGCTGCTCTTGTAGATGTTGAATAGCACCTGTCGGTTCTTGATCATGTTCAACCGGAAGCACAGGAGCAGGCAGTTTTTCTTCCAGGTGTGATGCATATCTGCATCAGGTATCTCATGCCGAGCGCTCTGCTCGTCCAGGAAATCAAGCATATATTTGATGGCCAGCAGCAGGGCTGAGCCCCAGTGCATGCTGAAGATGGTTGGGAAGAGGGCATCCATGCACTTCTGTAGCATGCCCTTGATGGCCAGAGGCCACATGAGGAAGAACTTGAAGAACGTCTTGCTGCCTCAGTTGCCACTGAGTGGTTCCAGGTGGTCATGGTTCTTGACAAGGAACACTGCTACTTTTTATATCAAAGAGTGCTCTGCCCATGTTTTACTCTGGGAGTTCAATGGTTTCTGGTATGTTTATGTCTTTAACCCATTTTATATTTTTATGTGATATTAAAGATGTTCTAATTTCATTCTTCTACCTGTGCCTGTACAGTTTTCCCAGCACCACTTTTTGAAGGCTGTCTTTTCTCCATTGTCTATTCTTGCCTCTTTTCTCATTGATTAATTGACCAAAAGTATATGATTCTGAATTCTCCATCCTCTTCCATTGATCTGTGTGTCTACTGAGCCAATAGCATGTTTTGATCACCATAGCTTTGTAATATAGTATGAAGTTGGGGAGCATGATTTCTCCAACTCTGTTGTCTTTCTCAATATTGTTTTGGCCTTTTGGGGTCTTTTGTATTTCCACATAAATTTTAAAATTGTTCCTAGTACTTTGAAAGACACCACTGGTATTTTGGTAGGGATTGTATTGAATCTATGAATTGCCTTGGGTAATTTTAAAATATTATAGTTAAATATTAAAATATTATTATTGATAATTTATTAAATAAATTTTATGACATATTTATATATTATATTTATATATAAATATAATATATATTGTTAAATATTTATATATTTATATGAATTTTATATACATATTAAATATTATAATTAACATGTAACAATATTAATTATTTTAACAATCATTTTAACAATATTTATTCTTCCAATCGAAGAACAGGTTATAACTTTCCATCTGCATTATCTTCAGTAGTTTTCCAAGTACAGGTCTTTCACCTCCTTAGGCAGTTTTATTCTAGGAATTTTATTCTTTTTGAGGTAGGCTGTTTTTAAAAGATTCAGTACAGGTCTTGATTTAGGGTCAGACTTTAGGCCTGAGAAGTCATATGAACTTTGAGACTGTTTATACAAGAAGGGACTTAACTACGTGGGGCCAAACCTCCTGATTTGTATGTGAATAAACTGAGGACAAGAGAGAAATAGAGGAAAGCGCTCATAGAAGTCGCTAGGGACCAATGCAGAAGTGAAAGCCAGGTTCACCCACCCCTACTCCACTGTTTCTCTTCCTCAACAAACATTCTTTCACCAATATTTTCCGTTGTTGTTTGCACCACTCAGCTTGTGGAATCTTAATTCCCCAACCAGAGATAATTATCCACAGCCTCTGCAATCAAAGTTCAGAGTCCTAACCAGTGAACTGCCAGGGAATTCCCATTTATTTCACCAAATACTCATCAAGCATCCCATACTAAGCAATGGAACATTTTAAGTAGATAAAGCAAACCCACGATCTCCACCCTCATAAGGTTAGGAAAACAAGCCACCACTTTCAGTATAAATGAAGTCATCATAGGAAACAAGCTTATGGTTACCAAAGGGGAAGGTTGGAGATAAAGTAGGAGTATACAGTTAACAGATACACACTACTATACCTATACATAAAATAGACAAGCAACAAAGATTTACTGTATAGCATAGGAAACTGGTGACTCAGATGGTAAAGAATTCGCCTGCAAGCAAGAGAGCCAGGTTAGATCCCTGGGTTGGGAAGATTCCCTGGAGAAGGGAATGGCTACCCACTCCCAGTATTCTTCCCATGGACAGAAAAGCCTGGCAGGCCACAGTCCATGGAGCTGCAAAGAGTTAGACATGACTGAGTGACTTACATTTCACATTACAGGGAACTATATTCATTATCTTGCAATAAACTATATTGGAAAATAATCTGAAATACATCCACACACACACATGTGAATCATGTTGCTATAAACCTGAAACTAATATAATACAGCAAATCAACTGTACTTCAATTTAAAATAAAGGAGTCAAGTTACACTTTGCCCCAATACAATTTATATACCTCTCTCACATATTAATACCATGTCCATTGATGTTCCAGGTTTTGAAGTTGTGAGTGAGAGGATGTCAGAAAATGGAATGTGAGCTAAGTGAGCTCCTGCTCACACAGCTAGAGGGCATTGCCTAGTGTAAAACAAAACATCTCCCCAAATTATGAGATGATGGGTCCTTTTTCGTCCTCCCTAAAACCAAAACAATCTTTTCTACTTAAAAACACTGACATCAGTGATTTGTTTGGGGATGAAAACTTTCACTTTTAGCTATGTGCCTTGCTGCATTATCACATGATTGTAAGTCATTTCCTCTGCATCCATTTTAGGGAAGATGGGTGGGTCAAAAAAAAAACAAACAAACATATGATAGCACTGAGCTGTCATCAGATAAGGTTAAGGGAATTTTCGGAAGGACTCAGTACTCTTCCAAACCAAGCCCACTGCAAGACTTGGACACCAGTTGAACTCCTGTGCTAGTAGAAGTTATTCAAAATGTATGCTGAGCTTTGTCAAAAGTTTTGTCAAGGCACACTGCATTTTTAGTGAACATTGGGACTTCCCACACTGACAACAGAACCGTCTGTTTGTTAACTAGCTATGTTCGAAAGAATGTCAACATTTTAAAATTTCAAAACTTCAAACGTCAAAAATAAAAAATGAATTATTTTGAGTGAAAGGAACACTATTGAAATAAATTGCTTTCAAAAATGACTGCCTTGAGAAAAAAAATACATTTAGTAATATACTGAATGGTGTATTTCTTTAAAAATATACTATTGTTCTATTGTCATGATACTTCAAATACAATCACATCCTTCGACACAACAATTCCATGTCCAGAATCATAAATATTAGAAGTGTACAAATGCACATAGGTTTTTGTATATCTGAAATGGGGGAAAAAAAAAAACTAAACATCTATGTGTGGGGAAGTGATTTAATAGATTCAGCACATTTTTTCTATTTAATACTACATAGCTGTCTAAGTAAAGGCTGTTGTCCCATTCTCACAGGGAATGATGAGCTTCTGTAAGTAGTGGAAAAAATTAGGTTACCGTGTGTGTGTATGAGTGAAAGAGAGAGAGAGAAAATAAGAGAATAGCCCAGAACTTTCCTAAATCTAGAGCCACTAGCCACATGTGCCTGTTGAGCACTTAAAAAGTGACTAGTCAGAATGGAGATGTCCTCTAAGTGGAAAATACTCACTGAACTGTGAAGACTTAAAATGAAGGAAAAAAACAAAACAACAACAATAAGAAAACAAAAACTCTGCATTTCTACTGGACAGTGCTGACCTAGGACTGTTCCTGGGGAGTGGGACTGGGGAAAAATTTTGATGGAGAGGACAGGGAATAGGGATTTCCACCTTTAATTATTTTTCAGAAAGCATTTAACTTAAAATTTTAAAAATCAGAGTAGGAATCCAAGCAAAATTTATTCTTTAGTTAATATTATGTGTCAGTCTTAATTTCTTAGTTTTGACAAATGGTACCACGGTTATTTAAGCTGTTAACCAAAAAAAAAAAAAAAAATCTGTTGAATACAGGAACTCTGTACTATCATTGCAATTTTTCTGCAAATCTCAAATTATTTCAAAATAAAATCCAAAAAAAAAACAACAAGGGATACAAGCACTTTAACAAGATGTATCTTCTGCTTAGAGATTCTTACTTGGAGTCTCAAAGTACTTACTGTAAAGTAACTCACCTACCCACAGTTCCTTGTAAACACATTTCCTTGAAACAAGGCAGCTAGGATTACAAAATATCATATTTCTTAGCTCCCACCTGAAATTTCATCAATTCAGAAAACTCCTTTCTCCCTTGGTGATTAGAAGCTGTCTGGCTGCTGCTTAGGTACCAGGAATTGTTGCTGCAGTAGGAGGCTTGCTCAGAGAACAGGAATGGTGCCACCTCTCCAAGGACTTCACCGAGGCCTGGGCAGCTAGAAGTTTTCAAAGCCCCTTCACTTGCTCCTTGCTGCCTCATCGGCTCCTTGCTTCAGCCCTCAGACTAAACCAACTCTAAGGTCAAGAGACTTTTGCGAAGATCTCATCATAAACTTTGAGATAAAAAGAAATGAATCAAAAATCAATATTATTAGCATAACAACCTTCACTTATATTTATACAGGTGTTACTTTTTACTTAAGGATTTCCAGAACAAGAACTAAACTCACCATGCAAATGAGTAGGAATGGCAGGTAAAACTGGATAACAAAATTTAAAACAGATTTGATATAGTTCTCATTCCAATCCCAAAGAAAGGCAATGCCAAAGAAAGCTCAAACTACCGCACAATTGCACTCATCTCACACGCTAGTAAAGTCATGCTCAAAGTTCTTCAAGCCAGGCTTCAGCAATATGTGAACTGTGAACTTCCAGATGTTCAAGCTGGTTTTAGAAAAGGCAAAGGAACCAGAGATCAAATTGCCAACATCCACTGGATCATCGCAAGAGAGTTCCAGAAAAACATCTCTTTCTGCTTTATTGACTATGCCAAAGGCTTTGACTCTGTGGATGACAATAAACTGTGGAAAATTCTGAGAGAGATGGAAATACCAGACCACCTGACCTACCTCTTGAGAAACCTAGAAGTAGGTCAGGAAGCAACAGTTTAGAACTGGACATGGAACAATAGACTGGTTCCAATAGGAAAAGGAGTACCTCAAGGCTGTATATTGTCACCCTGCTTATTTAACTTATATGCAGAGTACATCATGAGTAACGCTAGGCTGGAAGAAGCACAAGCTGGAATCAAGATTGCTGGGAGAAATATCAATAACCTCAGATATGCAGATGACACCACCCTTATGGCAGAAAGTGAAGAACTAAAGAGCCTCTTGATGAAAGTGAAAGAGGAGACTGAAAAAGTTGGCTTAAAGCTCAACATTCAGAAAACTAAATTCATGGCATCTAGTCCCACCACTTCATGGGAAATAGATGGGAAGACAGTGGAAATAGTGGCTGATTTTATTTTTTTGGAGCTCCAAAATCACTGCAGATGGTGATTGCAGCCATGAAATTAAAAGATGCTTACTCCTTGGAAGGAAAGTTATGACCAACCTAGATAGCATATTAAAAAGCAGAGACAATACTTTGCCAACAAAGGTCCATCTAGTCAAGGCTATGGTTTCCCCAGTGGTCATGTACAGATGTGAGAGTTGGACTGTGAAGAAAGCTGAGCGCCAAAGAATTGATGCTTTTGAACTGTCTTGCTGGAGAAGACTCTTGAGAGTCCCTTGGACTGCAAGGATATCCGACCAGTCCATCCTAAAGATCAGTCCTGGGTGCTCATTGGAAGGACTGATGCTAAAGCTGAAACTCCAATACTTTGGCCATCTCATGCGAAGACTTGACTCATTGGAAAAGACCCTGATGCTAGGACCAATTGGGGGCAGGAGGAGCAGGAACGACAGAAGATAAGATGGTTGGATGGCATCACCAACTCGACAGACATGGGTTTGAGTAAACTCGGAGTGGGTGATGGACAGGAAGGCCTGGCGTGCTGTGATTCATGGGGTCGCAAAGAGTCGGACACGACTGAGCGACTGAACTGAACTGAACTGATAGATATATGGTTATTTCAGAACTGGCCAAAAGAAGATAAATTTAAACACTGCATTGCAGTGTAAAATACTTTTATTTTACATGAGGTAGGTTTACAAGGCATGAAATGTGGAAATTACAAAGGACAACATGTCAGATTGTCATGAGGCATGTTAAGTATAGACTATAAAGCTCTAACAAAATATTTTCCAAAGGTGGCCCACCCACAAAAGAAGTATATTAAAAATAATGTGGGTATTTAAACAGACATTCTACCACCACAACCACACCTGCATGTCTTAAATAATTTTTTTAAACATCACTACTTTCTCTGGGAAAAGAGGTACACCATAAGCAGAAGGAGCTTGACTAAGAATTACGGAAAAAAAAAAAAGAAAAACTGCTACTATGTAAATGAATGACCTTTATAATTATAGGCAATACAACTGAAAAAAAGATATAGAGGATCTAGAATCTTGAAAGTCACATTTCTGACTCATTCTCTACCGCACAGCTTTTCCACTGAAAACTGCTTAAAATCTGAGCTCCCCTTAAGCTTGAGAACACTCCAAAAAAGTGTCCCAGCTCCCTCTCCCCTTTTCCCCTCTTTCCAGCTGAGTTCCAGAAAAGAATGATGAAAATATTTAAAATTACAGATCTAGGGCATTTCTACTTACCTCTGGAAAGACTTTCTCAGTATAAATCTGGAGACAAAATTAATTTGTATTCAGTTAAAAAAAAATTCAAACTTAAGTGAAAATTAAATTTAAATGGAAATAAGCATAGGGGGATGTTCCCAAATAAATGAATGACAAAACCACTTGGAATTACTGCCTTGGGAATTCTAACACTAAAAGTGATACCCAGATAAAGCATGGCAATATCTTAAATTTTCAGTCTGAAAAGATCAGGGAACCTCTTCAGGCCCTGTGGGTGTCTATGGCAGAGATCTGGGAGAAAAATTTCAAAGCCACTTCTAAGAGAAAAACCACACATTCAATCTTTTTATGTTGTTTTTAATTAAGTTACCACTTGTCATCACCCAGACCCTTTGGGGGTTCCATGATAGCTTGTTATCTTTCTGCCATCTTTCTAATTACAAATTACTGATACACAGTTGATCCTACCCTGAAAACCGGGGACCCAATCCCTGCTGGAACCACTCTTGACACATCTAGAGTGATGCTACACACTACTGCTGACTGTGACCCTGAACTTATCCAAAGTCTTCATTTCTTTCTATGAGGAGGAGGGTGGACAGGAAAACACTGCGATCATACTTAAATCAAATTTTTTATTACAAAAATTGGAGAAAATTATTCAAACAGTTATAGAAGCACACAAAAGGAAAAAGTGAAACTCTTGACTATTTGCCCCTGTGGAATAACCATATTAACTTTGGAATTACTTCTGGAATATTTTACAGTAAAAGAAAAAAATAGAACTAACTATACTATTCTAGAACCTTTTTCTTTTTATTAGCAACATATATTTCTCCTTTGACAAGTAACACAAGCTCTGTGAAACTAGGGATTTTGTCTATTTCCTTCACTGCTATATTTATAGGAACTAAAACACTGTCTGGCACAAAGTAGGTGCCAAAACATGTTCACTGCATGAATGAATGAAATCCTCCTTCCTATCAGATCAGTCACAAGTTTCATGGGGTCAGGGATGTGTCTATTTGGTCTCTGTGATCCCAGCACCAGAGAACCTGGCACAAGGTAAGCACTTAGTATCTGTTGAACTAGCAAAACAACTCAATGATGAAGCCACCTAATTTTTTTTTAACTGTTCCAGTGTGTTGACAATAGCACAATAATCAGCTATTCCCCAATTCATGGAAAAAGTCTCTCACAAACACTGTTGCAATAGTTGTTCTTATATATACATCCTTGTTTAAAGACGTTTTTAGGATAAGAATTACTTTTGAAAAAAAAAAAACAAACCTTTTGTGGGACAATCATTGACCTGGTTTAAATGTATTCTGAAACCTCTTCCATCTAGAATTTCATAAATTAAAAACACTTAAGATTAATTTTTCAGCTTGTTTAAAAGCCACTGACTGAAACTCTGCAAAATGATCTCCCTTTCAAATCTCCAGTAGAAAACCAATGCTTCCCAATCCTGTATAGATGCAGCCTGGACACTGTAACAAACAGGCTGCCTGCATCCCTGGTGATCAACATCTCTTGCATGCAACACAGTAGCAGTTTAGTCATCACCCGGAGACGGCCATTTTCAGGCAGGTCTCTATTGTTGATTCACCCAACAGAAAGGAGAAAGACAGGAGAGGAACAGACTTCCAGGGCCTGAGCTGGAAGAAGATGCTGAGAAACTAAGAGCTGGACAAGACCAGAAACAGGAGCTTAAGAGTATTTTTGAGTTCCCCAACAAGTGAAGGTACAGAGGTCTATCTGAACTCTCCAATGGAAAAGTTTTTCCGGAAATTTACCTTTCTGCTTATTTAATTTTTTCACTCCAAAGATATTGGGTAAATCTCTATTATGTGTCAGAGTTGTACCATAACTGGGAAGGAAAAAAGCAGGCAAGATGGACCTACTATCCAACATCCTGGCACTGAAGCTTAAGGACCATTGTCGAAGCACGAAGGGATCCAACTGACAAATAAAGACGGCTAGAGACCTTTACCTACTTTCCACCAGGAAACAGAATTTCTGTCCCAGTCACTGCTTCTTCTTTTATGAAAAACACTGCTCCATTTCTCTCCATGAATGGAGAAGTCGGTCAGAGATCTTTCCCTTTGAGTACACCCCAAGCAAAACTGGTCAACACACACTGATCGTACTTCCCTTTTCTCCAGGAGCATCTGCCACACCACAGGCCTTGCTGGGCCATCTTCTTAACTGAGGCCAAGAAGAACTGTGCTTTGGCACTTACTGTTGCAGAGTCAACATTCAAGAAGTATAAAACGTGAGGCTTTTAGGGAATCAAGACGATCTAGTCCTACTCCAGTAGTTTCCTAACCCGTTCTGTGGATCACAGAGCTCTTTGAGAATCAGTGACCCCTTTAGACTTCCCGTATGGAAAAAGACACACATACATCTCAGCACGTAATTTCCCCTGTATTTTCAGGAGTTTCATGGACACACAATGTAATCTAGAATTCCAGAGATCCCATATTAAGAATTCTTACTCTCTGTAAAAGCCCCCTTGAGCGCTAATGTCCCAGTTAGCAGTCTCTGAGTTGGGGGGATGGAACACAGAGGCAATGTAGTGCCTGTGTATTACCACACAGGTCCCAGCTCAATCCTCGAGTGAGCTAGTTATCTTTAAAATATGGAAAAACACTGCTCGGTGGCCAAGGACAGAATTTCTAAAATCGGTCAGCTGAGCCATCTCATGTTTTCAAAGAAGACAACACCAAGCCCCAAAATGAAGTGGCTGAGTCTGGTGGCATTGAAAGGTGACAGCGGCCCAGAGGCTGTTAGGATTGCTGCCCACTCTTGACGGAGCAGTAATACTCGTATGGATCCTCCACTTCATATACGTTTTCCTCAATGATATAGATGTTTTCCTCTGGGTGAATCACCTCTGCTGCTGCATTTGCCAACCCTGAAGGAGAAAGGTTGGCCAAAGTGATGAGGCTGTGGAAATAAAGTATTGTAGTTGAGTTAAGCATTTTCTGGACAACATGTAATAGAATTGAGAGAATGGGTTTTGCTGAAGAGTTAGCAACCAAGGCAGTATACGATCCTTGATCAGGTCCTGACTAGGAAGGGAAAACATAAAATAGCAATGACATAGTCTAGGGAATATTGTGTACAAATTCAAATTAGTCTGAAATTTCTTAGGTATAAAAGTGGAATTGTGTTACCTTAGAGAATATACTTATTCTGAGAGAATATACTTATATTTATTTACAGACTAAAGTGTTTATGTGAAGTGTCAAGATGTCTGAAACACCTGGTTCAGAAAAAAACATAATTGTATACGTAAAGAGAGAAACAAAGTAAATGTGACAAAATATCAAATAACATGCTCAAATTGCTTTGTTATTTCAATTATTATGTGGGTTTAAACAATTCCAAAAAGTAAAAGGAAAGTGTTATGGATCCAGTGAGACTTGAGTTTGAATTCTACCTCTGTTGCTTACCATCCATATGATCTAGGCTAAGTCAGATTTGCCTTTTCCATCTATTCATTCAAGAACTATTTAGTCTGTTACACACTGAGCCCATGCATCAAGAGATACAACAGTGAACAAAACACAAAAAGCTCCTGGAGGCTGAATATCAGTAAACTTAGGTGTTAGGGTCCTCATCTATACAATGGGAATAAGTACTCTTCTCTCACAGGGCTGCTGTAAGGAACATTTATCCATTCAATCCTCAAATATTTATGAAGTGTGTACTAAGAATCAGGTGTGCACTAGGGGATACAGTTGTTAATGTAGCTGATAAGTTCCTAATTTTCTATGGAGTTTACATTTTAGGTAGAAATACAACACTAACCCAATAGTTTCATAAAGAATGAACTAGTAGTACATGTAAATGTAAATATTACCTATGATATTACACCATTTCAGGTTTCAGCTCTAATAAATACTGGTTAGAGATCATATAAAGCCACTGATGATTAAATGTTCTATTTGGTCTTATTTGACTTTTTTACTGCAGACTATTTTGTCTTCATAACTACACCATTTAGTTTGTGAATGCTAAGTCACTTCAGTCGTATCCAACTCTTTATGATCCTAGGCACTGTAGCCTTCCAGGCTCCTCTGTCCATGGGATTCTCCAGGCAAGAGTGGGTTGCCATGCCCTCTTCCAGGGGATCATCCCGACCCATGGAGCGAACCTGCATCTCTTGTGTTTCCTGCACTGGCAGGCAGGTTCTTCACCACTAGCACCACCTAGACGTAGTCTAAAATTACTAGTGGTTCAGATAGTGTTCAGTGGACAGAATTTTTTTTTCTTAATAATATTTCATTCTGCCCATGTACCAAATGTCACAGAAACCCAGTAAAAGCTATATAAGCTTTGTGTATGTGTAGTGTAGTGTAGTTACGAATGGAGACTAATTCTGCAATATTATAGACAAGCAGTTTCCAACTCTGTTTGTATATTACAATTACCTAGAAAGTGTTTAAAACAATAAGGGTTCCCTGGTGGCTCAGATAGTAAAGAACCCGCCTGCAATGCAAGAGACCCAAGTTTGATCCCTGAGTGGGGAAGATCCCCTGGAGAAGGGAATGGCCACCCACTCCAGTATTCATTCCTGGAGAATTCCATGGACAGAGGAGCCTGGTGGGCTACAGTTCATGGGATCAGAAACAGTCGGACAGAACACAACTAACTTTCACTTTTTTACTATGATGAGACCTCATCCCCAAAGATTCTGATTCATTTGCTCTGGGGTAGACAAATATGTTTAAGTGCCCTAGGTGATTCTAATAGGCAATCAGAGTTAAGAAGAACCAGGCTGGGTTATAAAAAGCTCTAAGAGTAGATTCTGAGCTTCTTGTTCACTTCTGGAAACAATGGCCACCTAGAACCTGGGTGTAGTAGGTGCTCAATCAGCTGAAGGGTCATCCAAGATTCCCACCTTCTCCTTCCCTACACATTATTCTTACCTGGAATTTTGTATCTTCTCTTTTCTATCAGAATACCCTAAGCAGAAAGGCAAAGAAAAGTCAATTTAAAATGCTCTAATAAAATAAATGAGATAAAAAACAAAACGGGCTAACTGGAGGCAGATTGTTTAGGGAAATCTGGTCTACCAGTTAAGATTGAATTACATCAAACCACTGATATGTGTCTTGGTTTATTACATAAACTGTGGTAGAAAGTAATAAAGATGTGTTTTCATATTTAACAAATGTAGGGAGTGCCTCGTACATACCTGGTAGTATGCTAAGCACGAGGGACACAAAAAATGAATTATGAGCCCTGACATCATTAAGCTTGTCTTCCAGTGGGGAGGCATTTAAGAAAAAAAAGTAAATAGAAAACATAATTTCAAACTGTGATGTGACAGAAAGAAAAGTACTGCAGCAAAATGGATTAACCTAGAGATTATCATACTGAGTGAAATAAGACAGAGAAAGGCAGATATTGTATCATTTATATGTGAAAACTAAAAACTTACAAATAGGTTTATTTACAAAACAGAAAAGACTCACAGACACAGAAGACAAACTTATGGTTGCCAAAGGGAAAAGGGGAGGAGAGATAAATTAGGAGTATGGAATGAACAGATACATACCACTAAGACGACCTTTAAGCTCAGTTCTGAAAGAAGAGAATGAGTCAGCCAAATGAAGAACCAGGGTGAGCATCTGGATTGAGTAAAGCCCTGGTAAAGATGGTGATAAGTGGCTGAAACTGAAAGCATGACTGGAATAAAAGAGTGGCACAAGATGAGGTCTGAAATGGAGGCTGGGCGAGATACTACAGAACCCTAGAAGTCATAATCAGGAGCTTGGGTTTAATCCTAAGACATAAGAAATAACTGAAGGCCAGAAATGTGATATAACTGGGTGTCAAGAAAATCACTTTGGTTGCTATGTGGAGAATGAACTAAAAGGAGGTGTGATAAAAAGATCAGTCAGTCATAGTCATGAACTGCCTCAGAGTAAGGCAGTGACAGAGAGGCACAGAATCATGAATGAATTTTAGATATATTTTGGGAAAAGTGCAAGAAGTGAATGTGGATTGTGTATAGTTGGGACAGTGTGTTAGGAGTGAAGAAGAGAATTCAAGGATGGCTTCTAGCTGAGGCAACCAGCTGGATGGTAGTGAAACACTATGATGAAGACCCAGCGAGGGGGGGTAGGGTTTTAAAAAGATGGAATATAGACTCTAGAGCCCCTTTTTGGACACATTAAGGTGAGAGACAAATAAGTGGATATGACACCTGAACAGCTGGACAATCAGTACCAACACCCTTGAGTGCTGAAGACAGAAACTAAGGATGACATTTAAGTCTATGGAAATATAGGTTATCATCAACCAGAGGGTATGGAGAGAGGAAAAACACCAGCTCTGGGGAGTCTCAACACCTAAAGATCATGCTGAATAAGAGAAAATAATAAAAAATGACTGAAAAGGAGTGGCCAAAAATGAGAGTGGTCTTTCAGAAGTCAAGAGAAGGAAGACTTCTTTGGAATGAGTGAGGGTCAACTGAGTTGAATATTACTGAAAGTTGGATGTACTGCACTGAAGGCAGAGGTATCTACTGGGTTTATCAAAATGGAGATCACTGAGCTTGAACTAAAACTACTTCCATGGCAATTCAGGTGTAGAAGCTAAATGGGGGGTGGGGATGTTTGAAGAGTACAGAGGAATGAAATGTAGGAATAACTCATCTGAGAAATATGCCTGTAAAGGAGAGGAGAGAAATGGGAGTAGCTGGAGAGGAATGTGTGAACTAGATCTTATTTTTACACTAATAATAAAAAGCATAAATAGGAATGGAGAGAGAGATGATTCTGGAAAAAGCGATCAAAGGGAGAAGGAAGTCATAGCTATGGCAAAGTAGTTGAAACAGGCTTTTAATACTTCATCAGTGCAGTGAGAAGGCAGGGAGGTTTGAGCAGCAGTGAAATATGTGATGCTCATCTCAGACACTGCACTAAGAAGATACAAGATTGCTGCACATTTCTTAGTGCCAATTTATGGCTTTGATGTCATGATTAAAAATATGTCACCCCAGTTGTGTGATTATCTCTAGCAGCTTCTAGGGAAAAGACTGCAAATTGTACACAACTTTCCCATCTATTCTTCTAAGTAGTCATGTTTTGAGTTTTGGCAGTAATCACATGTGTGTACAAAACATGACTTCTCCTACTCCTCATCAACCTCTTTCCAAACCCTTTTACACAAACCATAACAGTCCCCAACATCCAGGCCTTGGTAGAACTGAAAAAGTGGGTGTTATCAATGCTCCTTATCAACCTGTAGACTCCATATTCATGTGGTCAATTCCCAAACTCCACTGCTACCTCTCTATAAACTCAGGTAAGTGGGAGTGAGTAGCTTCTTCTTCTGAACAATTCATTTACCATTAACAGCAGAATAACAAAAAGGTAAGCTGGATAGCCCTGGTTTCAAATCCTTTATCAATTAACAGTGTCACGTTGGACTAAACGTTACTTAACCTTTCAACACAATGGCTCTCCAACTGGTAAATGAGAATATTAGTACCTTTTTCAACAGGGTAATTATGAGGATTTCATGCACATAAAGCATTTGGAAGCTTTAAGCCACACAGGATGAGGAGCTCATCCCTGTTTTCCCTGGACTGTCCCAGTTTTAGCACTGAAAACCCACATATTAGGACCCCTTCTTCAGTCCTGGGAAGTTTCGGAATCATTTGTAATCCTACACACAGTTGATGTTTATGGATGAGTAAGAAAGGCTACTAAAATAATAGAGGTACAAGGCCTTGGCCTCTGCCCCAAAGAGAAGAGAATATATCACAATTATTAAAGTCCGTGAGGCTTTCGGAGTGATGGAAGTGTTTGGTCATTGATTGTGGTGATGGTTTCCTGAGTGAAATCATCTACAAAAGTTCATTAAGTTTGACACATTTTAAATATACAGTTTATCGCATATAAATTATACTTATTTTTTTAAAATAAACATAAGTAACTGAGAAGTAAAACGTTTGCTGAGTGCCACAATGGAGGAAAATAACAAATGCTGCAACCTTGACCATGACCCAGTGTTAAAGGAACCTGCTACCCCTCTTTAAAGAACCACACCTAAGAGATAAATAAGATAAAAAGTACATAGAAGGAAGTGATTGCTGATTCATGAATTTAAAAGATTTATGTTCTTTACAAAATAAGAAAACAGGTACTAGAATCAACCTGCCTGAATCTGAATTTCAGCTTTGCCACTTACTGATTCTGAAACCTTGAGAAAACCTTGAAAGTTTACCATCTGTAAGTGTTACTCTCCTCTGCTGTAAAAAATGGGGATAACAGTACTACCTACCTTATAAGATGGTGAGGATGATAAATAAAAACATGCTTGTGACATGGTAAGCACTGATTAAAAACGGGCTATTATTAATCCTGTGGTTTGAAAGGACTAAAGAGTATTCATTCTAATCAATATAACCTAATAATTGTAATATCTAGGTTTGGGTTGGTTCCTATATTAACAGTTCCTTATCAGAGGGAGAGAGAAGCACCATCAAGTGACTTACATTTGAGAATGAAACCACCAGAGATAAGAATCAGAGCCAGCCCAGCAGAGACTCCTGCTCCTATGTAGAGGCCTGTGGTGGTGGTGGCACCCATGTCTTGTAACTCAGTAGCCAGTGTGGATATTTCCTATGGAAACGCAAAGAGAATTACAGCAAATGGCCAGAAACCCATTGTCTGCCCAGGTAATCTCACGATTTATGCATCAGACCAGCCCCTTCACAGTGTCCCAAGAATGCAGGGACCTTGAAATGACTCATGATCTGTCCCCTTTTAGACAAGCTTCAAACCACCCAAAGAGATTAGCTGAAGTTTTAGAGTTAGCAAGAGAATAAGACATGCTTGTCTGTGCTGTGGGTGGAGAAGTAGCCTTAGTAAATAGACTCCCAATTTCCCCAACAAAAATGAACATTAAAGTGGAACACTATGTAAGATTCCCTTGTGTTTCCAGGGAGTTTCAGAGAGGTCTAAATTTGATGTTGTGCCATGAAACCCCAATTTCCACAGAAAGATAGTGATTTAAAAGCTAGGAATTTGCAGCCTGACAGTCTTGGGTTCAAACCCCAGTTCCGTCACCAAAGAGCAGAGTCATCTTGTAAAGTTATCGGGAAAATTAAGTGACAAGAAACAGAAAACGCTTGGCACAGAGCCTGGTACAGGATAACTGTTCAGTCAATGGTAGCTTTTATTGCTATTGCTCTACATCCTGCTTCTAAAAGCTCAGTTCATGTTCCCCCTTTAAAAAGAGTAACAGCAAACACTTTTAAACAACATCAAGCAATTAAGTCCTCCATTTATTCAACACACATATACTGCAAGTGCACTGTGCAAACGTGCCCTAAGCAGAGAGGCACAAAGAGGTATTTAAAAGGCAGTCCTGGATCGCAAAGACTGCAGGACAAACACAAAATACTTGAGAGTGAGTCAGACTGAGACAAATGAATGCAGACTCCCGGGTATATCCTCAAACAATTTCCCAGTCACTGCTATCAGATTGTTTTCTAGTGGTTTTCCCTTTCACTCTGAGAAGGTGGGAGACATTAAAATGATGGTTGACTGAAATACTGCTTTGTTTTTAGTTAGATATGTAAGTTCTTACCTTAGAATATTCCTGACTGGTGCCTTGTCATAAATAAATAAACTTAAACAAACAATCTTTCTCATTAGGGTAGAAATGTTAACAAGGAAAAACACTACTCTCAGGAGATGCAGGGTGTCTGAACCCTCCACAGTAGTATACAGTTGTGAAATTTCAGGACAAGAACAAAATGCTAGTGCTTCTTCCTTTTGGTTTTCCAGCACCTACTATGTGCCAGGCACTTTTATATGCATCATATCATTCCATCCTTACAACAGGCCTCTGCAGTTACAATTGTCATCAGCAACATGTTATAGTCAAGGAACCCAAAGCCAAGGGAGATTAGGTATTTTTCCCCAAGAAAAGAGTGGACAGGAAGGAAGTCTAAAGTCATACTTTTTTTTTCTTTGAGTTGAGCATGAGCTCAGCTCACACACACAGTTACTTACTGTCTGATCTTTATTACGGAGGGTCTCCAGTGTCTGCGTCTCTACCACAAAGAAGAAAAATAGCCAAAACAGTTAGAAACTCTTTTATATGCAGTTTGTTGGGTTTTTTTTAAGCTGCCTATAATTCTATTTGAAATTAATTCTACTTCATACTCTTCACAATAATTAACTGAGAAACCAACAGAATTTATTGAACACTTACAAATCAACTCTAGGATGACCACATTTTTTCACCCAGATAACAAACCAAACTACCTATGTTCTATGAAATGGAGACTTCTGGGAAGATGTATTTTGAATATGTGGTTTGTTGTATCCATAGGACCTAAAAGGGTCTGCAAAATTCTAACAACATTGACAATACACAAGCAGGCATTATAATTAGACTTCTTTTTTAGATCAAATGACTGCTCTTTAATATTTATTTTGTTCATTTTTTAATTGATGTATTGTTGATTTACAATGTTGTGTTAGTTTCAGGTATACAGTAAAGTGATTCAGAATATACATATTCTTTTTCAGATTCTTTTCCCTTACAGGTTATTACAACTTACTGAGTATAGTTCCCTGTGCTATACAGCAGATCTTTGGTGGTTATCTATTTCATATATCTGTGTGCTCATTCACTCAGTTATGTTCAACTCTTCGAGAGCTCATGGACTGTAGCCTGCCAGGCTTCTCTGTTTATGGAACTTTTCCAGGCAAGAATACCAGAGTGGGTTGTCATTTCTTACTCCAGGGGATCTTCCTGATCCAGGGATTGAACCCCATCTCTTGCATCTCATGCATTAGCAGGTGGATTCTTTACCACTAGGGCCAACTGGGATGCCTTTTATACGTTAATCCCGAACTGCTAATTTATCCCTCCTTCACCCTTTTCCCTTTTGGTAGCCATCAGTTTGTTTCCTATGTCTATGAGTCTATTTCTGTTTTGTAAGTAAGTTCATATGTAGAATCTTTTTTAGATTCCATATATAAGCAATATGATATGACATCTGCCTTTCTCTGTCTGGCTTACTTCACTTAGTATGATAATCTCAAAGTCCACCCATGTTGCTGCAAATGGCATTATTTCGTTTTTATAACTAAGTAATATTCCATTGTATAGATGTCCATCAACAAAAGAATGGATAAAGCTGTGGCATGATTAGACTCTGAAAGGTAAGGAAAGTTAATTTTCTCAAAACCATTTAACATCTACTCATTGGAGAGGGGGTATTTTGTTCCCTAAAAAATGAAAATAATAATAACTGTAACTATAATTTACTATGAATAGGCATTGTGTTAAATTCTTAAAGTGAAGTATCTCATTTAGCACTCAAAACAACTATCTTAAAGTAGGGACTATCTGTCCCATTATCCAGAGGAAGAAGCTGAGAATTGGGAAGCTAAATGACTTACCCAAGGTCATACAGCTTAGCGAATAACAGAAATGGCCTTCCAATTTAGGTCTGCATGGCCTTAAGTACACACTCTTAACTATGCTGCCTCCAACAATGCTCACCTCGGCACTGTGATTACTAAGCTCATCATGTTGCCCAGATCCCACCTCACTTTCTTTCCTTTTTAGGTATTTATTTATTTATCTGCCTATCCATTCAATGAACATATATTACATCCCCACTCTATGCCAGGCACAGAGGACAGAACAGTGAACAAGATGGGCACAGGCCCTTATCTCATAAACAATGCATTTTAAAAACCAATAAATCATCAG